>NC_135176.1:34259530-34417030 GCF_041146795.1 Maylandia zebra | reverse complement strand
ATCAGGTGACGTCTTCAGTCTCAGCTGACTGCAGGTCTCCAGCCTCATAAACAGGACATTTGCATAATGACTGAAACCAGCTTCATAATTATGCAAATTCTCATAACCATCGATCAACAACCATCGATCAACAACCACTATCTTTACTTGAGTAGCTGTTTTTCTGACCACTTCGTGCTCACATTGTCAGAACAAGCTCGGTAGCGTCATGTGTCTCACTCATTCTCAGGTAACACTAAACTCAAATGAAGCTTCATTACTGAATTCCTGATTACAAAAACCAAGAAAGACACAAGAAACCCAACCTGAGAGAGCAGAGAGGAAACCCCGGGAACACAGCCCGACATCATCCAACTCAGTGGTTCCCAGACTTTTTTGCTAGCCCCCCCCCCTTTGTTTTACAAGAAAAATGTTTACCTTTTTTGCGTCACGCAAAAGGTATGTGCCTTTTTTCACGTCACGCTGTGCGCCACGTTATTGTTTACATGAGATGAATTGCAGATTCTGTCTCTGTCTTATTTTGTTTTCTATTTTGTGTCTATCTGCAGGTTTTACACGCAGTTACTGCCCCTCCATTTACAAAGGCAGAGGCATCACGGTGTCATTATTTTACATGTAGTTGTTTTTTCCTGTGTAACAATGTTCAACATTGATATCAATACACTTTTCAAAAAATGCAAAATGTGTTCAAAAACATAAACAGCTGTGGGATCCTGTTAGTCTGTGATTTGCACCAGGGGAACAAATCGTAGCAGGATCAGCCTGATGTTATTTGTATCCTGCTGTAACTTTACTGTATAAAGAGCAAACATCTCCAACATGTCAGCAGTAGTTAGTCATTGCAACAAGTGTTTGTGAACTAAAAATCAAGAATGTGGGATCCTGTTTGTCCGTGATTTAAACAGCCCAGCGCTGCTCCCGACGCAGGGAAAATCAACCCTGCAGGGAGACCTACCTCAGCACCTGTGCAGGTGAAGCCAAAGGGAAGATTTGCTTCACCATATTTTCTAGTCTTTGGCTTAGAATGAAGTTGGTTTGGAAACATATTCAGCGATGCTTCATGTCCTGCTTTGTGTTTGTGGAGGCGCCGTGCTAGCAGTGTCCAAGCCTTGCTTTTTCTTTTTTTGCCTTCTCATACCGCGCCCCCCCTGCCATGGCTCTGTGCCCCCCCGAGGGGGCGGGCTCCACACTTTGGGAAGGTCTGATCTAATTGAACATGATGCACACAGGACAAGTGACTGTCAAAATAAAACAGGAAGTGACAAACACACCGATACACATGTACTTGAGAGGCCAAAGTAACAATAGAGACAAAGCTGACTACACACAAGAGATAACACAGAAACCAGACATGGGAGAGACCAGACGCCAGGAAAGACGAACAAGATCAAAACATATGCAGGCAAAGATCCAACCTGACAACTACAACATCAAACAGAAAACACTGACTATAAAACCCAGGATCATGACACTTTTGGTTTAACAGACTTCATTTTACGTGACTTCAAACATCAAACACATAACAGGCTGTTTGTGTGTTAATCACACGGGGGCGTGGCATGGAAACAGACCTGAGTGTTTGCCTGCTTCTCTGTGGGACTCTGTTTTTATCTGTTTTGTTTTTGCCACAGAACGACAGCAGGTGTGCGTCAGCATCGAGCTCGCTCTGCAGAAGAGGAGCGAGCATGAAGCGAGGAACGCTTTTAAGCGTCAGCTAATCTGAAATGCAGCGTTTCAGTCTGAGTCTCACCTTGGACGAAGTCATCAGCTGTGTGATTGACAGCTGAGTTCTTCTTCACGGCCGAGGAGCGATAAATGATGTGCCGCCGCCCCTCCACCTCCTCTTCCTCTCCTCCTCCTGCTCCTCCCAGCCTCCATCGATCCAGCGGCTCGATGAAAAACTCCTCCTCGCCGGTGCGGACCATCCCTGCCTGGGAGACACGAGAGCGTTAATCTGAGCCAGCATTAATCAGTCTGAACGATTATTATTACAGCATCAGTCAGCAATACTTCAGCGTTTTTACAGTATCATTGTTCCAGAGACCGATGCAGTGAACAGTGAGGGTCAGATTACTGCCTTGCCCAAAGGAAACACCTGAAGAGGAACAGGTGATACCAGTAAAACCAATTAAACACCTGGAATGAAACAGGTGAGCCAACAAGTGCCAGGAAGGAACACCTGGAGGACTCAAAGGAGCTTGGAAAGAAAAGCGTCTGGACTTCTTTAAGTTGCTTGAAGACGTTTCACCTCTCATCCGAGAAGCTTCTTCAGTTCTTGGGTCAAATGGTGGAGAGTCCCAGATTTAAGCCCTGTGGGAGTTTCCCCCCCCCCCTCAAAGGGGGACAAAAGGACCCCTGATGATCCTCTACCTTCACAGACATCTGGAGGAATCAGATGATAAAACTGAAGAGCAGAGCTCACAGCTGTGCTTATGAGAAAGTAAGAACGTGTCCATCAGATAAAGACTCCGTGGGTCTGTCCCACTGCACAGTCACGTCTTTTATTCGTCAGGTTTGGTCCACTGAAGGTGTGTTTTTGTAACGCCAGGTGACGTCTTATTTTTGACGTCTAGCGTCGTCTCTATGACCTCAGTGTGTGGCCTATTTAGAGTCCAGATGTGGTCGTGGTGGATGTCTTTTCAACGACAAACTTAGACTCATTGTAGACGTCGTGCTTCTACGTGTGCAGGAACTGTAGTCCTGTGTTTCCAGAGGGAGGAGGACTTGTTGCTGTAGAGCATGGCTATTCAACTAAGAAGTTAGTTGGTCCAGATTTTCAAACCGAGGAATTTATCTGGGCCAGATATTTTTTTGCAGCCAGTAAGCAGCAGATCATGATCAATTTCAAACCCACACAACTGTACTGAAAAACAAGTAATTTTTTTTATTCCTTTTCCCCCTGTAAATCTGGTGACCTCTCACAAATGCACACCAAAAGGTCCATTTAAAAAGGGAGCTATAACTAAACTATTTTTTTGCACATTTGAAATAATAATATTAAAAAAAACATTTTGATAATTCCCTTTCAAATTAAAATAATTATTTTGCTGACCACTCACTTTTCCTGCCATGGATGGAATCCCATCCGTCACAAGTATACAGACACGCTTCATATCCATTTTCCTCAAAAAGAGCTGAAATCTTCTCAAACATTATTTTGCCAGCTGTGTGTCCCTCTAACGCAGGGCTCTAGAGTGCGACCAATTTGGTCGCATTTGTGACCAAATCTTTCAGTGGTGCGACTAAAAAAAATATTTGGTTGCACCTGTGCGACCAACTGTTCGGGTAGCAAAAAAAAAAAAATCTGCAACCTTCCCTGTGGTCAGCAACAGACACACATTTTGCCCCTAACTTTAATACTTTAATTGGACTAAACCAATCAGAGATAGTCAGGGGCGGGACCTCTCTGATTGGCCGTGGTCCAGTTGAAAGTGCAGGTGGAAGTGGGAGGTGAGTAGCTTGAATAAAGCGATATCAATTCATTAAATCCTGAATCGACTTTTAAATATAACTGTGTTTTGCCAGAAACACCAGATTCTCAGATTAAAGCTCACAAAACCATTTCAACAACAACCAAACAGCAGATGAGAGCAGGTACACGGACTCCACACAAAGACGTAAACACAGACCGACGCATCAGAATCAGCTTCGTCTTTCTCGGCTTTCTCACCCGACGGCTCGCAGACGGACACGCTGTCGGAGCTCAGCGATCCTGATGCGTCCGGTCCGCGCTGTGATTACGTCTTTTTGCGCTGATTCTGAGCTGCAGGTTTTGTCTCTCCAACCAAAATCCACCGAGCCAGCAGCAAAAGAAGCAGCAAACTGCGCTTCACATTTGATCAATGTCGTCATGAATTTTGCTGTTTTGCTTCCACGACTATTAAAATCACACTTCATGCACAGCTAGCTCTCTCTCTCTCTCTCTCTGTACTTCAAGAACAGTTTCCGTCTCCAATCTCTGTTTTCTGTATTATTTATTTGCTTATTACCCACCAGTCTACCGTTGTTTACAGCGCTGTGGCTGCTGTCTTTTTTTTTTCTTTTTCTTTTTTTCACTTAAATGACCTCGGACAAGAAAGCCTATTTTTTCTGTTGTTCAATACTGAAGAAATTTAAACTTTATATGCAGAACATTGTAGAATATTTTTAAGGTTATCTGCTATAAAAAGCCAGACCAGGAAAATCTCCTTCATGTTTTTCTGTTTTATTCTCAGTTACTTTCACACAAAGGCATCTGCTGTGATGTTCACAATTCTGATGAAGTCAGTACTGATAAATGATCAGAATTATAATATTTCTGACTGTCTGAGGCTAAGTTGAATCGAATCGGGACTTTGAAAACCAGAATCGAGTGGATTATAGAAATCAGTGATGATACCCAGCCCTAGTGAGCAGCCTGGGCACGACAGACGTGGATGTAGCTGTAATAGGAAAAGAACTATTGCTAACTTTTCTGTTAAGGCCTGATCCTTCTGAAATTCATAGCCAGCTCTGACGCGGTGTCATCAGTCTTTGAATGCTGGAAAAGCACAGTGTATCCAGAAAAACACATTATATTATATCAATTATTAGAAAATTTGTGTGCGCCTAACTTTTGTGGCGGTAGGCCTAACTTTTTAAAGTTAGGCGTACCGGTACGCCCATGGCAAAAAGTTAGTCTAGAGCCCTGCTCTAACGGTAGCAAGCCGAGCAATTTCCCATCCAAAAAAACGGACATATATGCACAACTGTGCATTATCAGTTCTGTCTGTGAACCCATCTCCTGCTATAGATATTACATCAGTTTTCCTCAGGTCATCTAACAGCATTTCAAACTCGTCTGACGCCAGAACTTCAACTCTACGAACTGTCTGACAGGGGTACGTTTTTAATAGCATATGTCACACTTACTTTAATTTTTTCGTCACTTATCACCGCATCCACCACGGCCAGCATGCAGTATTTCACTGTTTCAGAATCTGTGAAAGGCCTTTTCTTCTTCGCCAAGAAGCAAACACGAAGGAAAGCTGCTGCCGCTCTCTCTTGGACTGTACAGGACCCTCACCATGGTAGTACAACTCCGGTTGTAAGATTATTAAACTCGCAGTTAAACTGTACTTTTGCAGCCCTCTCCTGTGTCCGGACGGATGACGGCTGCACAGATTTCTTCGAGATCAATACTGGCGTGCGACAAGGATGCGTGCTGTCCCCTTTCCTCTTCCTGTTGGTAATTGACTTCATCATGCGACGATCAGTTGACCAAGCTGGCATCGGTGTGCCCTGGCACGAAGCGTGTAATCTCACTGACTTGGACTTCGCAGATGACATCGCCCTGCTGGGCTCGACTCAGGAAGACCTCCAAAAGTTGACCGCAGCCCTGAAGAGGGAGGCGACGAAAGTTGGATTAAGAATCAGCGCCAAAAAAACCAAGGTACTCCGAGTTGACTATGCACGTGCCCACATTCCTGTCATGATCAACCAACAACGTGCTGAAGAAGTGGAGAATTTTACATATCTTGGCAGCATCATCTCGAATGACGGGGTCTCTGATCGGGATGTCGACGCCAGAGTAGGGAAGGCAGTTGGTGTCCTGCGACGTCTCCAACCTATTTGGAACTCGACATCCCTGAATGTAAGGGTCAAGATCAGACTACTGAACTCTATCATCTTCCCTACTGCACTTTACGCTAGTGAAACCTGGCGCTCAACAAGTGCAATTATTCAACACCTGAACGTGCTTCAACAACGTGGCCTGCAGCGAATCCTGAGAATTTCCTACCGGGACCGAATAACAAATGAGGAGGTCCTACGAAGAGCAGGCACCCGCCCATTAGCCGATGTTGTTGCAGAAAGGCGCTTCCGCTTTGCGGGCCATATTTTACGCCTACCCCCTCATCGCCCAGCTAAGATTGCCATGACATGGCGTCCACACACTGGCAAGCGAAAGCAAGGCCGACCAAAGACCACATGGCGTCGAACATTCATGGACGATCTGAGAACTGTCAACATTGCCTGGGACGAAGCTGAAGCAGTCGCTGCTGACCGACATCGATGGAGATCACTAGCTGCCCGATGCGCCGCCCGGCGTAGGAGGAACTAAGTCTAAGTCTCCTGAGATTGCTCTGGAAAGTTTGTGTAGAAAATCTGGTGTTTGTCATTGTGGTGCCTTCGTAAGTACAGCAAACACACTCACTGCAAATTAAACACATTGGTTTGGCATTTGGATTTGGCGGTAAAATGAATAAGTATTTGTCAGTCCAGGCAGGGTTCATTGTCAATTTTGCGCTTTTGGAGTGAGAAAGACATGCTGTCGTCGCATCATATATTACGATGATTGTTTAATATGTTTACATCTCGGTGCATTGTGGGTTAAATATTGCTAGGCTACTAGGAGTGTTGCATTCAAAGTCTACACTACGCTGTAGGAATTTTTAATTTTTTAATTTTTTAAAAATTAATGAATTAAATTTTTAAAAATTAATGAATTAATTTTTTGCGTTTTCTCTGTGTTTCTGCCAGGACCACAGGCAGGGCCACTCGCAGGTTGCTTCTGGGCCACATTTGGCCCGCGGGCCGCCATTTGAATAGGCTTGCTGTAGAGAAACATCATGTGTGAAGGACTACAGAGAGATCATTGGACGTCTCCAAGATGGCGCGAGCTCTTTAGCTAAAACAGTGAGCAGCTGCTCTGTGGATGTGTCACAGAACTGTCACAGACAGTTTCAAAATGTGAGCATCAACAAAGACCGAGCAGATAGTCCGGTTCATACAGACCACCGCAAACTTCCTCTTACAAAGCTTTTCACAATAAAACAGGATAAAGATAGATTGTCAGGTTTCCCAGCTCGCTGACCCAGGGTTTGTGTTTATGGTGATTCGGACTCTTGTTTATTTATCATCATGTTCTCTGTGTTTATATTTCCTAGTACACTCTGGAGTTATTTCATTATTCCTAGTTCAGGTTGTTTCCTTAGTCTTTGGTCCTCTTCATGTCTCTGTCCGTCCCTCAGCGTTTCCCCGGGTAAGTCAGGTTCGTCTTCATGTTGCCAAGTTTTCTGTTTCACAGTCTCCCTCGCCCTATCTCGCCCCTCACCCTCTCTCTCCTCCCTCTGCTCCTGGTTTGGTCAGCCTGTGTCTCTGTGTGTTCTCCCAGTACTTCCTGTTTTACTTTGATAGTCTCGTGTCTGGTGTCCGTCATGTTCAGATGTGTTCCCTCCTGTGGTTGTTCCCGTGTGTGTCTTTATGTCCTGTGTTGTGATGTCTCTCTTTCTCTATCAGTTTGTTTGTTTCCCGTCTCCCAGTTTTGTTTTGCTTGGATTCCAGCAGTAAAGCTCAGGTTGGAGTTAGAGTCCAGATTTTGCCTGCTCCACACAGCGCTGATAAATATAATGCCAACACTCGTTTACATTTATTAAACACGTCGTACTCCTTTTAAAAGAAATTCCAACATTTTCTGAATACTAACCCTTAATATTTAACATTCAACAAGGATTTAAACATTTTTAATATTTCAGCACATTTCAGTAAGTGACACAGTTTCAGGGGCAGCACGGTGGTTAGCACTGTTGCTGCACAGCAAGAAGGTCCTGAGTTCAGTTCCACCATCAGGTCTTTCTGTGTGGAGTTTGCATGTTCTCCCCGTGTTTGCGTGGGTTCCCTCCGGGTACTCCGGCTTCCTCCCACCATCTAAAGACAATTAATCAGTTAACCTGTCCCCACTAACTAGTGGGGACAGGTTAACAGGTTAACTGATTAATCCAAATTGCCCATAGGTGTGAATGTGGGCGCGAATGGTTGTCTGTCTCTCTGTCTCTCTGTCCAGGGTGTACCCCGCCTCTCGCCCTATGACAGCTGGGATAGGCTCAGAGGAAAGCACTTCAAGGGGTTATTAACAGCACCCAAAAGGTCTGATCTGCACGTCTATCAGACGTCCAATGTTTAGCAGGGTGGGTCTGTGGATCTGTGGGTCTGTGCATCCATCATCATTAGCAGCTCTGAGTGAGAAGCGTCAGCTCTAAAGCCTCAGTCGTGCTCTGAGTCAGCAGTAAACATGCCGGAGCTGGAAATATAAAATCATAAACCGAGTAAGACTTTTCCCATCATGCACTGCTCCTGCAGTAAACTCCATCAGAGCTTCAGTGCTGAGGTGTTCCTGTTATTGTGTCCACCTCGATGAGTCTGCAGTTTGTTCCCTGCAGCTTCCTCATTCCTCCTCCTACGCCTCACATCTGTCCTCCACATCTGGCTTCACTCAGTGACTCGGCCCACGCTGTACGAAGCGAAGGTCTCAGCGCGCCACGTTTTACAGCGTCCTCTCTGTTTCTGTCTGACTCCCTGCTGAACTTAAAAGCTTTTATTTTGAAAGTTTTGTGAGCCACATTCGTGACTTTTATTGTTTAAAATCTTTTTTGTAGATGTTTGGATCAGACGCTCCTCCTGCCTCAAACTGAAGCTTTCAGCTGCAATATGTGGAAAATCAGGAGGCTCCACACACATCGACAGCTGTGGAAACATCTGCATCCATCAGCAGCTGCAGCTTCCTCGCTCAGGACAACGACGATGATGACGATGACGATGTTACATCCTTAAATCGTCTCTGAGAGGACAAAAGAAATAAAACTCTCCTGCCTGACTCGGGGACACGTTCCTCTGGGGCTGATATGTTTCCTCCCTACAGTCACTTTGAAACCAATGTCTGTGTTTTACCTGTCCATGTCTCGAGTCACCTGACAGGTGGGATCACAGAAGCCTGTTAGGTGACTCAGGTGAGCCACTGGTTGATGTCACCCACGAAACGCCTGATGCTTTGGCTCATGTGATGTCTCAGGTTAGTGACAGATGTTCATGTTTGACTGAAACCTGAGACGGTCGCCTGATTTGCTCATTAAAGTCCTGCAGACGTTCCTGTGGGCGGGCTTTAGTGTGCGTGTAGCTACAACACCTGAAGCACTGCTCCATCGCCACGCTGACGAGTCTCATCACTGTTTAACAATCGTGTGATATTTATTCATGAAAGCCTGAGTCACAGAGCACTTTAGTAACAGCAGTCCATGACTGAGAACACGCCTCGCTCAGCTCACCACCGTCAGCATCAGAGGACCGTGATGAACAGGACGTGAGCGTCTGACTTAGACAGCGGTGACGGTGAGGCGAGCGCTGTCCGCACAACAGAACGCCACAAACACGTTCAAACCTTTACTGCAGAAGAGCTGTAGAAAGAACACACCCGAGAAGCTGTTTGATACACTGCTGAAGCTATTCACTCATTTACTTTTTCTATTTTTTTCTATTTCTTTTCTACTGGTGCTGAAGTGAGTTTCTGTGGGATAATTAAATAAATCTGTTTCTTTAGAGTGAGCTGTAGAAAGAACCACCTGCATGTCTACAGCCTGCTGTGCTGATGATTCTCTACGGCATAACGACCAGGCGATAGCTAAACGTTAGCTAAATGTTAGCGAAAACAAGAAACCCGCAGAGAGCTGAAGGATGGTGTCAGGAGAAACATCTGTGAATGTGATCACTGAACGAGCCGATCATTGACTTTGTTTCAGCTCCTCGGAGACACGAGGAGGATGTCCACAGTCCCATCTCCTCTGAACTCGTCAGGGTGGAGGTCACGCCGTTAACTCCACCCTGGTGATGGTGTTGGCAGGTCAGCTGAGGATGCTCAGTGACCTGTGGACCCTCCCGCAGCTCTGACACTACCGCTCACTTAAGTCACAGTGCAGGAGCCGTGTTAGAGTTTCTTCTTCAGGCACTGATTACATGGGACCCTGTGACTAAGTTCACATGACCCAGGATTGGTCCACGACCTGGAGATTGGGAACCTTTGCTTTGATCAAACAGCTGTAAGACGATTGGGTCATGTGATACATACCAGTCCATCACAGTTGCTGATGGCGACTGACGTACCCTCCATGTTGGACACAGTTCCCGTGTAGAAGCAGCCGGTGTCTTCTATTGGCTGAGAGTGGTGCTGTCCTGACTCCTCCCACTCCATGGTGGCGGTGGGGGCGACGAGGCGAGAGTTGGGATGCAGGTGTAGGTGCAATTCCTTCCCGAAGGCAGTCACATTATAGAAAAGCTCCGCCTCCTCTGTCATGTGACTCTGCCCCCACCAACCGTGACTGGGCGGAGCCTGTTGTGAAAAGGGTGTGCCCTTATGTATGTCTTTAAAGTCAGTGGGTGTGTCCTCTGGTGAGGGGGCGTGTCTTTTCCTGCGATGTAGCTGGCGAGCTGAGATGGAACCTGACAGGAAGCGCCCCTCTGAGTCTGTCCTGATTGGACGAATGATGGCGAACTCCGACAGAACCTGATGGAGAGAATCTACAGAAGAAGAAGAAGAGTCAGTCACTCCTGCAGCGTCTGTTTCAGGACTGAAGACAATAAAACCTTCAGTTATTTAAACAAACACGTTACTGTTGAACATTCAGACCAACAACACCTGAACCTCACACCTGCAGTTCCTCTGACGTCCAGCAGGAGCAGCACTGAGTCAGTCCCATAGACTCCCATATTAAAATAAACATGTTTGGAGTCTCTAGTGATAATTCAAACCTGTTTAGATTTGATTAAGGCTTAATGTTTGCATCATTGGGGGCGTGGCCTCTGACAGGTGGTCTTCTAGCTTCACCTGAGCTGGGCCTCTAGACGTGTTTATGCTGTTGGAGCCTTTCTAATGACATCATGTGACCGATAACATGGCTCCTGTTAGGTCACTGTACCAACAGAGCATATGAGGAGGCGGAGCCAAAGACTGAGAGCATCCTGTGGTTGGACTCTGACTGGACACCTCTCACAGAGCGTGTAGATGAGTTTATAACCTGAAACACTTCTGTGCTGTGTTTTCTTTTTACACGGCCACGTCTTTAACATAGTCAGACAAAGACATTTTAAATAAAATATATTTTAAATTTTTGTTATCAGAGGATTATTGAATGGTGATCATGAAACCAGTGGGCAGGTACAAAGCTGACTGTGGTTTCTGTGTTTTACTTCAAAGACATTACTAATCATTTATAACACGACTCCAGCTGTTTCATCCAGATGTTATAATAAATAAATAAACACTAAAACCTCTGATCCTCCCACACAGGACAGTTTCTACAGGATTACATCAGCTCAGGCTGGACACAGTCTTACTCTGAGAGCAGCTCTGTGAGGACGTCTCTGTCCTGGTGGAGATTAGAGAGCAGGACGAGGGTCCTCACGTATAGAAAGACGAACCTTTGTTTGTCTGTGAGCTGTACCTACACTGATGAAGAGGAAGGATGAGTGGGCTCTGTCTGAGGTCATGGAGGTCTCACACACACACACACACACACACACACACACACACACACACACACACACACACACACACACACACACACACACACTCACTGAGTGTCCTCATGAGGACTCAAATAACACTTCACTCCTGAACCTCACTGCATGTGAAGGTCCCCAATTTGTAGAAGTGTCCCCACTGTGATGTGTAAAGGCTCGGTCCTCATGTAGCAGGAATGTGAGCACAAACACACACACAGTGAGGATTTGATGAAATATGATCTGGATGGCTCACATTCCCCAAACGTCTGAAACACGTAAACACTGAGATTTACTGGGAAAACGTGCAGAGGAGGGGCCTCACACCGAGAGCCGCTCTGTGATTGGTCAGTGTGCTGATGGACTGTTTGACTTTGACCTTGACTGCACAGTTCAAAGGTCAGCACGCAGAGCACTGAATGGAAACCACCACAGAAGAAGAGCAGGAGTGTTACTGCATCAGTGCAGCTGCTGTGTAACTGGTGTGCAGATAGAATCAACAGTACTGCAATGTCAGTATTGCAGCATGAGAAGTATTAGAGGAGAGTCTCACCTGTGCTCTGGGTGATGTAAACTGAGTGCAAACAGTGGACGTGCAGCAGAAAGGTGATGATCAATAATCCACAGCGACGCTCCTCCATGCTGACAGTGAGGCTCTCTGTGAGGCAGACACACTGAGACTAACTGCTGAGCAGACTGAGCTCGGACAGACACTCCTCCACTCCGTCATTATCTCCTCCCTCTGACTGCCGTGTGCAGCACGGTCCTTCCCCTCCAAGCTTTCTGAAGGTCCTGGATCTGGTTTCACACCAACAGTACGGGACAACAGCTGACCCACACAGACACAAACACATGAACTTGTTCTTCTATCCTTGTGAGGACCCCAAAAACCTGAACCTGTGCGGATCAGGGACCTGACTTTGTTTGGGTCTGTGAGGCATTTTTATATTGATGAAAGATTTTGATTGGTTGAAGAAATGCAAATGTCACAAGCGCTGCATGGTTTTTTAGTTATTAACCTCATCAAAGTGCTCCCTAAAACAGTGTTTATTACTTTTTAAACAACAATATTCAAGTTTGTCTGAAGCAGTGGCTCCACCTGCTGGTGAAGCTGCACTTACACTCAGAACAGTAACATGAACTCCATGAAGCTTGAGTCGTAAAAACAAAAGTGTTAGTAAGTGGACTGTTACGGAAGCATAGAGCTGTATCACATTATAACATGAAACCTTTATCGTTCTAACATATGGTTTCATGTTTGTACATATTATCATGTTATTACAATATTGTAATAACATGATAATATGTTGTACGAACATCCGTTATAATAATGTTTTTTATTGTGAGAGCTGATGTCAGAGCTTCCTGCTGATGGAGCAGCAGCTGCTCTCAGCACTGAGTGATCTTTGGTCTGCACAGGGGTGTCCAACATCAGGCCTGGGGGCCACAACTGGCTTGTCAAAGACCCCCACCCGGCCCACTGGACATCTTTGGAAAATGTAAATGAGGCCAAACATTTAGGAACTTTCACAGGATTTTATTATTTTACAGCTTTTCTGATATAAACCCCACCGACCGACGCTCAGCACCAGCAGGAACAGGCAAGGTCTGAGGAACCAAAGGACGTCCCCACAGAGCTTTCTCAGCTGATACCCCAACCTTAAACTCCCGGCGTGTCCACCACAGCTTCCCAAACACTCGTCCCGTTTCCTCGCTGATTCCTGTCGTCACCGCTTTGAAGGAAGTCTTTGACTCGAACGCTGCTCGTCCTAAAATAGTGTTCGCTGAAGCACTTTGACCCACTCCGGTTCTACCGAGGAGGACGATGGTGAGATCTGGATCCATGACCTGAGAACACACACACACGTTTCTGCTGTCATTTGAGTTTCTCTCTGTGTGTCTGTGGAAAGTCTCCTGTGACAAAGTGAACTGAAACCAGCTCTATCTGTGCATGAAGCCAGATAACACACACCAATGAGTTCAACTGCAGGAATGTCTTAAAGACATAAAGACCTGGATGGCCGCTAACTTTCTGCTTCTTAATTCAGATCAAACTGAGGTTATTGTACTCGGCCCTGAAAAGCTTAGAAATATGGTATCTAAGCAGATTCTTACTCTGGATGGCATTACCTTGGCCTCCAGTAACACTGTGAGGAACCTTGGAGTCATGTTTGACCAGGACATGTCCTTCAACGCACATATTAAACAAATATGTAAGACTGCTTTCTTCCATTTGTGCAACATCTCTAAAGTTAGAAATATCCTGTCTCAGAGTGATGCTGAAAAACTAGTTCATGCATTTATTACTTCCAGGCTGGACGACTGTAATTCATTATTATCAGGAAGTCCAAAAACTCCCTGAAAAGCCTTCAGCTGATCCAAAATGCTGCAGCAAGAGTCCTGACAGGGACTAGAAAGAGAGAGCAGATTTCTCCTGTTTTGGCTTCCTGTTAAATCCAGAACATTGTTTTTATCACTGGTGACCATTCAAACAGAAATCTGTCCGTTTTGTAGTCCTGTGGTAATTTTTCCACTCCTTTATCCTGGGATATTTTTCATCCATGCAGCTGTTATTGTTTTTTTCTTTCTTTACAGATTTATCAGATTCTCTGTGACTTTAGTCCATTATATAAAGGAGCAGCTCTAACATCTGTCAAATGTCTTTTTTGACATACTGTCAGAAATTAAGCAACAGAGGACAAAAAGTATTCATACAATTCCTGATTCGTCACAAACAGGTGTGAACAGGGCAGGACAGTGTGAGCGTCTTTGTTATTTTATCTGCACGAATACGGAGAAAATTATAAAACATTATTTAATCTTTTCCACCACCTGCATCGTAAGTACAGGTGTGTGGTTCATGTGCTTAAACTGCTCTCTGTGTGACCTTTAACGCCACACACAGGTATGTTAGCGGGCTAGCTGTGCCTGAGCTAAGAGCTTTAGCTCGTCCTCATCCTCACTCTTCTTCTGTGGTGATCAGCTGGTCAGCCACTGCAGGATCAGAGCGACTCACCTCTACATCACTTCCTGCTGGTTGGATGGTATTGATCACTGATCAGGTTTCTTCTTGTTTGTGATGAGCTACATGCTAACAGCCTGTGCTGCAGATCAATAACCAGAGAAACTAATGACGACGAGAGGAAGCGTCACAAACAAACCCCATCACAGTGACCGTGTTTGTTTCAGGACAGAAGCTTTTTAAATAAAGTTAGATTGAATTTGCTGACGGTGGACGATCCTCCACAGTGAGGGAGAAATTAAATCACTGATGTGAGCCTGATACACACCTGTTACCATGGCAATAACCGTGTTGATTCATTCATGTCTCTGTACTTTAATGTGTCAGCTGATCTTAATGCAAACAATTCAGATGGAAAGTGTTTGAAGTATTTATGTTTGTTTTACACAAAGTACAAGTACTATGAAACTGTACTGGAGTAAAAGTTACAGTACAGAGGGCCAATCGTGTTTCAGAAAACTGCTGATCCTGAACAGGAAGCAGACCAAGTCCAGTCAGGTTTTTATTTCCTCAGACGCCTCCAACATCCACCAATCACAGTCAGACATTCAGCTCTCTGAAGAGTTTGTCCAGACGGCTGGCTGTGCTGCAAAAACACCCACAGCAGATCTGTACAGTGATCCTGTACCAGTGCCTGTGCATGTCCCAGTGCCTGTGCCTGTACATGTGGATTCTCTCCATTTCCTCCCTTTCCTCACTCAGCCAGTTCTTTCCCGCAGGCTGTACGAGTAGGTTCCAGTGTTCTCCTCCGTTCTCTGAGATGATGTTCTCTACATGACGGAGGAACTCTCTGACCTGCTCTCTGTTTCCTTTCTGATTATTGTCAAACACACAGAATCTGCCACGACTCACGGAGACCAGTGCAGACACACAGCTGTTAGACTGGATCATCTGATCAATGGACCGACCTCTCAGCTCATCTCCGTGAGTGAAGAGCACCATGGAGGAGTTACTAGGATGACGACGACGACGATGATGATGATGATCATCATAAAACATTTTTCTGAGAGCGGTGAGGAGCGCAGAGTCTTCCCTGGACATCCTGCCTATCCTGACCACGAACACCACGGCGTGAGGTCCTGGATTAGACTGTTGTCCAATCATCCAGAGGCGTTTTTTCAGCTGATCTTCATCCGAGTCTCTGGCTGTGAATCCTGGAGTGTCGACCACTGTGATCCAACAGCCCTCCACTGCTGCTGACCCAGAGACCACCTCAGCTGGGACCGGTTCAAACCCACATCCTGTCGGGAACTGCTCCGATCCCAGGATGGTGTTTCCTGCTGAGCTCCGCCCTCCTCTAGACAGACCAATCAGAATGACTCTCCTGTCCACCAGTGTGAGAGACGCCATGAGACGATCACCTGGAAGAGAAACACGCTGATGTTAAACTGCAGCCATGATGAAGGAGCTGAGAGCTTAAAGCGCCCTCTGCTGGACAGCAGCAGAGACACAGCAGAGCGTTCAGCCGAGTCTAAAGAGGAGCAGTGAGTGACACCAGTGACCGACACCAGTGACCAGCATTATATCCCCCAGACTGTAAAATGTGAGCTGGAGTGAATCTTAGCTCAGATTTCAGGGTTTCTTTGAGCTTTAGGTAGAAAAGTCACTTCAGACGAATCTGACTGAGGGCAGAAGTGAGAGAAACCCCGTCCAAGCTAACGTGGAGCTTCAGGCAGGAGCAGCTCAGTGAATAATTACATGTGAGGGTGTGTTTGTGCTGGAGCTGTGCGACATGACCAACCCTTACATCCCGACACACATCTATCGTCCCGACAATGATATTAATCACAAAATTTACATTTTCTGTAAATTCAGTGAATCTCGATCAGCTCGACCTGCGTGAAGTGAATGTTGGAACGGCCGCCATTTTCTTTGTATTTATCACGTGGCGTGCTGCGGGGAAAAGCCTGTTCTAACGTTTGAGTCTAAGGTGCATCTGGAGCACCTGCCGGCTCTGTTTGCTTCTCTGTGAACTCTCTCCACACTCTGTCACGTGACTCTGGCGTCGGTGGTAGCAGAGGTCGTGCGAGTCTGAGGTGAGACCGCTTTGCTGCATCGTTTGCATCGTACAGTTTTCTGGGCCGTGTCAGACTTTGGACTGGTGCTTCTGTTTGGAGCTACCTGGTTCTGCCTCATCTTCACTGGCCATACTGGGATTCTCTGTGCCGTGGTGACCATCCAAACCATGAAAAATACTGAGTGGATTTTGTGACACCACGAAACAAATGGTGGTGTGTAATATGAAACGAGAGATGTTTTACCTTCATCATGTCGTCATATCACACAGCTCTAGTTTGTGCACAGAGTTCAGAGGAATGAGGCTCAGCGAGGTCATAAATGAGTTTCCTTTGATGTGCAGATGAAACCTAACATCTGTATGTCACAGGTATGTGCTGCGTTACACACAAACACACAACATGTTACAGACATGGACATCCGGCCCTGAACACACCGATCAAACTTCCTGAGGATCTAAAATCATCTTTTCCTTCGTGCAGTCATTAAATATGTGTGCACGGATCAGCTGATCCATGCTGACACACGTGGGTCATGTGACATGTGGATTTTTGGGACTTCTTTAACAGATAAATACATGCTGCGTTCAGGGTCCTGAGGAAAGCTGGGACACTCGAGGTTTTCCTGTCTTAGTTCCCCTGAACGCAGCATGCTGTCACAGGCTCGGTGTAGAAGCATATGAAGGTTATCACAGGGTTTAAATGAGCTGCTGTGGGCAGACAGGAAGCTGTGAAGGTTACCTGCTTTCTGCAGCAGCTCTCTGACCTGCTTTCGTCCTCCTCCTTCATTGTTGAACAGGTGAGTCCTCCCTGCGAACCTCTGCACCACCTGATGGAGAGGACCTGCTTCATCTTCAGAAACAAAGTCCTGCAGACTTTTGTCCTTTAAGGCGTCTCCTCCTGTGAACAGCAGGTAGCTGTTCTCAAACCGCCGAGGCCCGAGGACTCTGATCGCTGTCTCCACGGCGCGCCGGTCCTCCTCGGTGAACCGACCGACTCTGACCACCACCAGAGACAGAACAGGTGTGGAGGAGTGGGGCAGGCCCAGGTAGTACTTTTCAATCAGCTCCTCTGATCCTAAAAGTCCCGGAGTGTCGATCACTGTGATCAGCTTCCCAAACCTCTGTCCCGTTTCCTCTCCGATTCCTGTCGTCACCGCTTTGAGGGAAGCCCTCGACTCAAACGCCGCTCGGCCTATGATGGTGTTTGCAGAAGCGCTTTTGCCCACAGCGGTGTTTCCCAGCAGGACGATGGAGACACCTGGACCAGAACAGACAGAAGGAACATGATGAAGAGCAGTGACAGGTAAACAGCCTGTCTGCACTCACACTGCTGCTGCCTCACAATCAGTCTCCTCATTACTCCACACAGCGACAGCCTGACGCAGCGACAGCCTCGTGGCTGAGAGCACGACGCCCTCTGAGGGCAAACGTGGGGCTCGTACTGATGTTATGATTATTACTCCTCATACTGAGGTGACGACACTGATGTGTCCAAAACTGAACGGACTAAATGTGAACGGTTCTTATAGATTCACTGCTTCTGTCTAACAGTGATCCACCTGACAGGTCAGAGGTCAGGATGACTGACCTGAACTCTCACCTGTCTGCCTGCCTCACCTGAGGAGAGCCTGGGCTTGTTTCTAACCTACCTTCTGCTTTGAATCTCAGCAGCTCGCGGGTCCTGTGGCGTTCAGCCTTCCTCAGCAGCTCTCTGACTTGCCCCTCGTCTTGAGGCTCTTTATTGTTGAACAGATGATACCTGTCCCCGAACTTCTTAATGACGTCTTGGAGCGGGCTTCTCTTAGACTGGCTGATGTGATCCTGCAGTGACACGTTCAGCTCATCTCCACCTGTGAAGAGCAGGAAGCTGTTTGCCAGACCTTCATCGCCAAGGACTGTGATGGCTGCCTGCACAGCCTCCTTTTCCTCATCCGTGAAACGACCAGTCGTAACCAGCACCAGGAACAGCAGAGGGGTGGAGGACCGCAGGAGACGCTGGCAGAAGGTTTTCAGTTCCTCTTTTGAGCTTACAATTCCTGGAGTGTCGATCACTCGGATCACCTTTCCTAAAATGATTCCTTTTTCCATTTGGATTCTCATCGTCACCGGTCCCCACCCTTCACTCAACCTAAACGCTGCTTGTCCTAAAATCGTGTTACCAGAAGCGCTCTTTCCCACTCCGCTGCGTCCCATCAGGACGATGTTGAGATCAGGATCTGGAGACTGAGCCATTCCTGGACCCAGACGGTGCATCTTCTTCCCCCCCCTGAGGACACACAGAGGTCAGAGTGATGAAGAGCAGTATAATCACAGTCCTGTGTCACACCTGAGTGTGTGAGTTCAAGCACAAACACACATAAGTGCACTCGTTCTTCATTTTAGTTGTTATGGAGCAGCGGCCCCCACCTCCCCGTGCAGTCAGCCTTCAGCGTGCAGGTATGCAGTCTCTGCCGTTGGTTTGCACTCCCCGTTTCAAATCAACCTGCAGAACAGGACGAACTGGTGCACACGGGCCCTCAGGTAAAACGGTGACAGTCGCAGTGAAAAGATAAGGTGAGCTTTCCTGCTGCTGTCCTCACTCTCAGAGCGCTAAATATGAGGCGAGACCCTTCTGAACTCTGTCCTCTCTGGAGGAGGCAGCTCCGTTCAAACTACTTTAAACCACCTCTGTAATCCAGTAGGTTACAGGTTATGCTCTGGAATCTGAGTACTTTACATGTTTCCCTGTCAGCGCGCACCTGTATGACATTAACAAACCCGGACCGGTAACAACCGCAGCTGCAGCGCCAGGACCGCCCGGACCAGCGCTGGTCCCGGTCAGTCCCGGTCACTGTTGGACTCACCTGCTCATCTTACGGGTCCGACACAGACCTCTCTGCGATAGTGCGACGCTCTTCACTGTGGTCCGTGTTCCTACAGGACCGGAAACACAATAGCTCCTTCAAAATAAAACAACTTCTTAAACGGAACTCTTTAAAAACTTGCACGCAACATCAGCCCGCGATTTGCCGTGAATACTATTCTTCTAAGTCAGGGGTGTCAAACATAAATAATTAGGCAATAGTTAAACAAATAAATAATGGAAAACTTCCTGTTTTCTTTAAACTATCCAGTATACCATATATTCTCTCTCTCTTTTACAATCGATCTTTTTCTTACAGTTTAGGACCAAACAGTCATGCTGACACTACAGCAGCATTTCTTTACCGTGTAGACAAACTGAGACATCATTTTAAAATTACACTTCTTATTCTTCTTATATGAATTTATCCCACAGATTAAATGCATAGTTAGACTTTGTTACACTAACAGAAAGGGCACTTTTACTGGTCCGGCCCACGTCAGATCAAAGTAAGTCAGTTTAAAATGAGTTTGGTGACAGACTGCAAGAGGTTGAAAGCATAGAGCAGGTTTGAAAACATCCTTCTCCACTGGTTTAGTAGGACAATATACATTAATATCACCAACAATGAAAACCTTTATATATATACAACATATTTTGGAGTTATTTAGTTGGACAATAAATAACAAAACAGGATGACTGCTACCAAGCTCAAACATATTTAGTTCAGAACTAGAGAAGGTAAATACATTTACTGTGTATGGTTTAGTTAGTGTTGCTATGACAAGGTGTTGTGGCTGTAATGTGGTATCAAGAATGTGATGCTGCTGTTAGTAGTATGAACTATATAATGACGGGGCAGGGATGATTGGAAAGTCGGAGGCTCCAATCCCCTGAACAGCTACCCTGAGGTACCCCTGAGCAAGGAGAGGGTTAGGGTTATTAGTTATTATTAGGGTTAGGCTCTTATTTTGAAAGAAATACACGTTACCATAGCGACCAGGGCGCATTAAGGGGCAGAGAGGAGGATGTTACTCTCAATGTTGGTGCATTTTCAGGAGGAAGCTGAAGTTACACAATGACACAGTTAATTCAAGTTTATTATTATATTTACCAAAGACCCGTTTTTTCCTGGTCGTATCATTTATTTTGTTGTATTTACCCACAACACCTTAAAGGCCGCTCCCTGTCTGACATTAAAAAGGTTGGGGACCGCTGCTGTGCAGCATGAGGGTTAATAAAACCGCGCTCATATGAATATGATGTGTAAACTGATTCATTCTTGTACCTCCACGCCACAGGGGCCCAATCCTGCACCCAGTGAAGAGGTGATCGTTTTCTCCTCATTTTAATAAATTGACTGTTTGGTCTTTGTTCCCCACAACATGTCACCATGAAGATTAATTTAAAAAATCAAAATTAGCTGTATGTAAGCAGCAGTACATGAAAAATCGCGGGACCTACCATACAAGCTGGTTTAGGGTTATTTAAATAAAAGAAGCATGTCTCTGCAGATGCCCAAAGCTTAACAACACAACCGCTATAACAATTTAACTTTTGTACCACCAGATGTTCATATACTTACATTTGAAAGTGTTTTCCTCTCCTGCTTCGACCACCATTGTTATCAGAAACAAATCTTCTCTATGACCCGCAATAAATCCTGGGATATATCCCAGGAGTTGTATTTGTATTGTACTTTGTATTTTGAAGCCTCAACATTTGCTTTATTTCTGTTGCTATGTTGGGACCCTATTAGGATGAGGGGTCAGAATCTGGAGTCATGCACACTACTGTTTCATTTAGTGTGTATCCATAAGATTTGTACAGCAGGTCCAAGTTGTGCCTTGGAAACAGTAAAGTCGTCTGCATAGAGGAGAACTGTAACAGCAGGCTTGTACAAAGTGAGGCTTTGTGCTCACATTTGCTGCAAACACTCGTTTTACCCTGTTTTGATGCAGAATTCACTTGAAATCAGGCAAGAACTGGACTTATTTTTTACAATGTGTTCTTGTGAATTGATTGTGTATCACATACATTTGATTTAACTTTCTGCAAGACAACAGTCGTCCACTGGCCAAAACAGTTTTCCAAATACCTCCACGTGATCAAGCCTGGATTTAGAAAAGAATAGCAAAAAATCTGCACCTCCTGCTTCAGATGCAGTTTGTGTTTCTGTGTTCAGAGGCAGTGGCGTGAGGGGAGACCTCGGATCATCCAGCTGGAGAGCCTGACCAGGAGGAGTTGAACATTAACCCTGCTCTTCCAGGACACCCTGCAGACTCGGCTGCAGGGTGTCCTCAGACGAGGGATGACGTGAACGCCAAACTGGAGTCCATCGCAGGTCAACTGCAGGTATGCGAGTCAGACCTTCTGAGGAGGGTTTCACTTTTCTCTCTTCTTTATAATTGACTCTTTTCTCTCTCTCAGCTCCTTGTCTCAGAGTGGGAGGGATTTGAAGCACAAAGGGAGGAGCTTGTCATTTGGTTGGCTAATATGGATGTCCCCCTGAGTGAGGTTGACCAGCTGACAGGAAACACCTGTGAAAAACTGAAACAACTGCAGGTGTGGGCTTGTTTTGATATGACATATATTTGATATGATACATACATCAGAGACATTATCCTAAACTGGACTAACCAAGGACCATGAGTCCAACATGAAACTTACCTTACAGAACGCTGAAGTTCATTGATCATTTTAATCATAAACTTGTTGTTGAAATATTTTTACTGAACATGCAAACATCTGCTGATGAAAATGTCTTGATTTATTGGTCTGTTATGAAGCTATTGCTATTTCTAATGTGTTTTTATCACTTTCTGATGTTTTATTAATTAAACAATAAATGTATTAATTGTTGTGTTATCTATAGATGTAGTATTTATATATATTTATTTATAGTATAGCAAATATATTTAATTATTACTGTTTAAAACACTAATATGTGACATGTATTAGTAGTGATGTTGTGCTGAGGGTTAAAATGCCTTTTTGTCTTTTGGTAACTACAAAACGACAATAAACCATTAATATGTCTATGTGCTCGTATTTATTTTACCCTGCTCAAATTCAATTTATGATACATTTTATTTTGAAAGATTTAAAAGGGTTCTTTAAAGAACCATTTTTAAAAAGGTTCTTTGAAAAACCATTAAAGGTCCCCTAAAGAACCATTTCTTGATGGTTCTTTGGGGCCTCACCCAGGAGGCGCCCAGGAGGCATCCTTGTCAGATGCCCGAACCGCCTCAGCTGGCTCCTTTCGACTAGTTGACTATTGAATGTAAAGTATTTTATACTTTACCTTTTTCTGTCATATTTTAATTTTACAAGATGATTAAATTTGGCACCTGAGACCCTCCATACTGATGGAGATGCTGTCTCTGTGCTGATGTACTGATGACTGATTATTGAAGCTGTGAAGAAACAAACATTTACCTGTAACTTCAACTCCTCTCAGCCAGCCGGTCCAGGAGTAGTCAGTATGCAGGCATGTATGTGAATGTTTGCTAATACTATTCCTATTAGCACTTTAAGTACTTTATTTATTGATTTTGTTTTATTTATATTTTGATATTGTTAGGGATAATGCACTGATCAGGGACTATTTTTAATTTCGATGTACCTGTGACAACGACAATAAAGACATTCTGATTCTAGCACCGATCTGTCAGAGCAGGGGGCACCAAAGAGATTTGGATGAAACTAAGGCTACGTTCACTCTGCAGGTCTTAATGATCAATTCCGATTTTTTGATCAAATCCGATTTTTTTGTCTGCTTGTTCAGACTACAAATAAAATGCGACTTCAAACGTGCTGTAGTGTGAACGGTTCACGGCCCTCAAAGCGGCCCGCATGCACAAAAGAAGACGTCACACACAACGCGCTCTGTTTAGACCCAGAGCAAACTATATTGTTTGACTGATGGCCCTTTATATAAAGACTTCGGACTTCATGTTTCCCAATTTTTGCTTTGTTATTTTGTTATTTACATAATAATGTAAATAACCTAATAATGATCCTTATTGCTGTTTTAGAGCAGCGGTGCTTCAAAGGATAGATTTCTGTCAGAATCTGCAGATTATACAGTACAAATAAAATGTTCACGTTTCTCCAACGTTGTCTTCCCAGCAGTTTCACCGGATGGCCAGGAAGCGTTCGCAATGTCTTCTCGGGCGCTTCTCCGGCACTGATAATTGGCGTCTGTCTTGTGTCAGTGACGTAAAAGACGGATTTAATGCGACTTGACTGCAAGTCGCATTAAATAAAACAGCAGTCGCTTTCTAAAACATCTGATATGTACCACATACGAAAGTGACCCAGGTCGGATTTGAAAATATCAGATTTGTGCCGTTCACACTGTCATAGCATGATCGGATAGATGGGTCACATAGGGTCAGAAAAGTCTTTCACCTGCAGCGTGAACGCAGCCAAAATATGAGGGATGAAAAAAAAAGGAAAATTTCATCTTTTTATTTTGTCAGTAATAAAAAGTGACATTAAACAAACTTTGACAGTGAAGTATGGTATATAAAAGCACTTTCTCCAGGTTACACAAAATACATCAAAATCATGAGACAAACATGAAGATGCGTTCATAGATGCTACATTTCCTTATGAGACACTGGTCACGATGCACTTTGGCCACACGTTAAACTAGCACAGATTCAGAGCATGGCATCATTTCTCCATCTGCACATGAACAGCTGAAAGTCTGTCATTAAGATCGAGGTTGATCACGGTTTCTGTGGGATTCATAAACTTCCTGTTTCTTTACAGCTCCTCACTCAGTGTAACATTAAAGTGAACAGAGGGTTCATTTTCATCACACATAGAAAAAGAACAAGAGAAGATGCATAAACATGTACACAAAACAGGCTGCTGGCTGCTGGAGTCTGATGTCAGTCTGTCCACTCATGGGCTTCCATGACAGTGATCACATGACCTGGATGCACTACCATCATGGATTAAACAGAACAGATGAAGGATGAGAGTGAACCTTCAGTCTGCTGAGGAAGTGTGAGCAGCTCAGTTCAGCCTCAGCTTCTCGTGGAACCTTTTAAGGATTTTATCAAAGGAGGCATCTTTGGCCACCTGCTCCACAAACTGACGAACTCCGCTCGCTAAAGCCAGATAATATCGCTGCACCTCCTCCCGTTCAGACTGCCATTCCTTCTCCACCTGCTGTTTCTCCTCCTGAGCCTCCTTCAGCTTCTTCTCGTACTTTAATTTCACTGCTTTGATTTCCTCCTTCAGCTTCTTCTCGTAGAACTCTCTGAGCTCTGACTCTCTCTGTTTCAGCATCTCCTCCACCTGCAGGTAGGTGTAGTTGGAGTAAAACTCTCCTCCGTGGTCGGCCACCATCTTGTCGACCTTCTTCAGCAGATCCAGGACTTGACCACGGTCGTTGGCTCTGAGATTGTTGAAGACGTGGTATCTGTTTTCAGCCTTCCTCAGGACCTCCTGCAGCTCAGTCCCTGCTGTCTTCAACATGTGATCAAAGTCTGCTTTGACTTTGTCTCCGTGGGTGAAGAGGATCATGGTGTACCTCCAGGCACCCTCTCCAAAGATCTCCTCCACCTTCTTCACGGCGTCTCGTTCCTCTGCTGAGAAGCGTCCCACCCTGATGACCAGCAGGATGGCGTGGGGCCCCGGGGCCGACATGTTGATGCATTTGGAGATCTCCCTCTTCACGGCGTCTTCAGACATCGTGGTGTCGAAGAGGCCGGGAGTGTCCACCACAGAGATGGTCCTCTGGAACAGCTTCTCCTGCTGCTTGGAGCACTCAGCCGTCACTGAGGAGGAAACAGATCAGTTAGACTCTTGTTTTTAAAAAAGTGAACTTCATGGAAACTCTTGGCATGTCTAAACATAAATAATCATTTCACCCTCTTCATCAGAGTGCAGATGATATACTCTCTAACAAATGGCATAGACACACATGGCAGCTCTTCTGAGGTAAACGCTCCAGTCTGTCCTTATTAGAGATGGACCGATCCGATATTACGCATCGGTATTGGTCTGATACTGACCTAAATTACTGGATCGGATATCGGAGAGAAACAACAAATGTAATCCGATCCATTAAATATCAAAAAAGCACCTCACCAAACGTATGCCATGGTGTTACTCAGCTCATAACCGTAGCACGTCGGAGGGCGATAGAGCGGCTGCGGCGGACGAGACCTGTCAGCGGTCTGGTTGAGCATTTGGAGGCTCGCTACCAAACCTGCATTTAATCTCAGAGAAATGTATCCAGACAAGTAAAGCAAGTGTGCAAGTTCATCTCTGAATGTTTGTAAAGCATTCCATTCCGTAGCTGCTGTTGTTACCACTGTCCTGTTTGAAATGGATACTAACTAAGAGGGGTCATAACAACCATCTGCCTCTCTTCATTGGCAGTGAGGCGGTGGAGAGGGTGAGCAGTTTTAAATTCTTGGGGGTAACTGTGACCGAGGACCTGTCCTGGGGCAACCATATCACCTCAGTTGCACGGAAGGCCCAACAGCGCCTCTACTACCTGAGGAGACTGCGGAGCGCACACATTCCCAGATCTCTGATGTTGAACTTCTACAACTGTGCCATCAGCAGCGTTCTGACGTATGGATTTCTAGTGTGGTTCCCCAGCTGCACCAAGGCCGATCAGCAAGCACTCCAGCGGGTGGTGAAAGAAGCTGGCAGAATTATTGGAACAAGTCTGCCAGAGATCAGTAATATCTTCCCCACTCGCTGTCTGAGGAGGGTGCACAGTATCCTGCGGGACCAACATCACCCTGCGCGCCACCTTTTCCATCTGCTGCCCTCAGGGAGAAGGTACAGGTCTATACAGGCCAGAACATCCAGACTGGCCAACAGCCTGTATCCACAGGCTGTGAGGCTCCTGAACTCTCTGCCCCCCTCTCACGGACAATAACCATATCCAACTTCTTAATAGCAATGAACTGGTCTGCATTGGTGCATCATATCTTTATTCTCTTCCCCCTCCTGCCCCCCCCCTCTTTCTTAAATAGATAACTATCATATCTGATATCATATCTCACAGTACAATAATATTGAATGGGTTGCATTGTTGTATTTTGTCATGTTTCTCAGGTCTTTGTCTGAATTTCTACGAACATTATTGCTAAGGATTGTCTTATTGCATTGGAGTCACACTGGGTTAAATATGTACACTTGGGTTTTAAGGGGTATTTATTATTTTCTTCTTTTTTTGGGTTGTATGGAAGCCCCAAACGCAATTTCATTGTTCTTGACAATGACAATAAATAAATAAATACTAAATACTAACTGACTGGATGCCCATTAACCTTAGAACACCTGGTGTGTGTGTGTGTGTGTGTGTGTGTGTGTGTGTGTGTGTGTGTGTGTGTGTGTGTGTGTGTGTGTGTGTGTACAGAGACAGCCAGGTTCATAATGGATATGAGGAAGATTTTCCAAAAAAAGGAGCCACGTCAGGTAAAAGTGTAAAATCAAATGATCCATTAATCAAGAATAATGTTGGATCAGTGTTTCAGTGTTTACATCTTTTATGTGGTTTGGTTATTTGCCTTTTGGTTGAAAGAACACTGAGAGGACTTTTTATTAGTGATCTTAATAGAATTTTTTTTCATATTAATGTAATTTTTCATCTAATTGAATCTATTTGTGTATGATTGTGAGTCCAAAGAGGGAGAGAGGAAAGAGGGAACGTGAGGAGAAAGAACAAGGTCAGGAAGAACCAAACTTTTTACAGTGTGGACCACCTGAGAAAATGTCAAGCTCTCCTAAGGACCACTATGAAAGCATGAAACTCATAAATCTGACAACACAAAATTAGCATCTGCAGTAAAGATTTTTTCATGCATTCTACCACAGGCAAAGTTGCCTCAATTTTTATAGTTTTTATTAATATTTTGTAATAATTTATTTGTAATAATTCTGTTTCGGGAGTGTTTTTATGTATCTGTATTATATTACACAAACACATTAAAAGTGAATCTCTGTCCAAAAAATGCTCTCAGTTTACTTTTCACTCACTGTGAGCATCATTCATTATTCTCCCAGTAATGAAGGTTAGGATATGTATTTTTATTTTTATTCCAATCCATTCTTCTTTGGCAGCAGTTAAATAACCTTGATCAGATTTGATGGTTTTGTTACAGACTTTTCAAAAAAGTGTTTTGCTTTTCTTTCACAAATGTGGGATTAAATTGTGTTAAAATGTGCAAAACAGTGATGTCATGTTTTGTGACGAGGACCCAGGCACAGAGAGACTTGATGAATTTAAGAATCTTATGATTTAATAAAGAAATTTGCAGACTTGCACAGAGATGGTAAAATTATGATGACTGATAACAGAGACGAAGACAACAGACGGTGAGGACAGGGAGGAGCAGGGGTTTAAATGCACCAAGGAGACAGTCAGAGACAACTCGGGACAACATTTAAGGACGCAGGGACTGACAGAGACAGGTTTATCTTGCCTGGCTGGGCAGCTCTCTGGGTGCTCAGCACCCCCAAAGCTCTGATCCTAGAATCGCCCCTGCTTCAATCATGAAACTGATCAGTGATCAGCTGATCGTCTCTCGTTTGTTTATCGTTCACTTTGCAGCAGAAAGAGGAAACCAGCGGCTGAACAACAGCAGCGCGTTTAAGCTTGATCAGCTGTTGTTAGAATGTATTTAATATTACTTTCTACTCGAGGATCTTTTTCTACAGCTGACGTAACTGTGCAGGGGCGGATCTAGCAAAGTTTAGCCAGGGGGGCCGATAGGGCATGAACAGGGAAAAGGGGGCACAAAGACATACTTTTCTTTCTTATTCTCATTTAAAATGTCGAGCTTTTAATAAATAATTATCTGAATCTTACACCCAAAGTTTTAATCTGATGTAAAATGTATAGAAGTCCATTACTGTAGTAACTGTTAAGTCTAATATACCCTGGTAAGCTATATTACTTTTTCCTTTGGGTACCATCTGTGCAGTCTGCAGTTCTGCTGAAGAAAGATGTTGAATCTATTTAATTATTCTTGAAAAATAATTTATGTATGTGCCTTTTTTTTTTTTTTTTTTTTTTTTTTTACATGTGCATTAAATTAAAGTTGATTTCATCAGTTAAGCATCACGAGGTGGAGGGTGGGGGTGGTTCCGTCATTTTTTTGGGGGGGGGGTTTGCTGGGCGTTTGCAACCCTATTAGTCAGGTTGTTTAATATTTCTGCTAAGTACTCTTTAAAATACCAGAATAGGGAGGATGGAGCAGGTTTAAGTTTATTAGATTGATCAGTTTTGCTGAACTATGACATATTTTGGGTGCAGTGTGTTTTTTACAAACAGGTTTAACAGAATAGCTTTAGTGTTGTTGTTTATCTTAACTTGAGTAGGAACTTATACAAAATGTAGCAAGATATTAAAAAAACAGTTTGATTGATTATAAAAAACGCTATATCGGATTTATATCGGTATCGGCTGATATCCAGATTTATGATATTGTATCGGACATAAAAAAGTGAAATCGTGCCATCTTTAGTCCTTATCTGCAGCTTGTATCGGCCCGTAGCTCGTTGCCACAGGTGAGGACAGGAATGCAGACCGACCAGCTTCCGTGCTCAGCTCTATGCACTGGTAAAGCCTCCAACTGTTGAACTGTCAGTAATGCCTTACTTAAAGTCTTCTAACTTTACTCCAACCAGGAATGAACAGTGTGGACCAAGAATCACTGTTCACTGATCCCTGCTCTTGAACGGGGGGACCACCACCCAATCTTCTGGTCCAGAGGCATCACCCACAACTTCCAGAAGTTACAGACGCATTTCAACCAGGAAATCCAGAGCCTTAAGGCCCTCAGGCAGAGTCTCATCCATCCCAGAGGCCTGGCCACAGGTGGAGGCGGGTGGTGTGAATGCCCAAGTTTGTGAATGTGATAACTCCAGAGCAAGCCAGCATAAGCTTTTTGTGATCTTGGACCTATTTGAATCTCTCTGACCTTGAACTCAAGGTCAAAGGGGAACTTTTCTGAAAATAACCTAGTATCTCCACAGGTACAGCTACTAGGAGAGAGGCAGCACTTCTACTTTCTTTAGATTTGATCTTGATTTAAAACTGCTCTTGCACCTTTGCCTGCGACCTTCTGTTTCTTAGTCCTTGTTTCGGTTGTGCAGACAGAGACCTTCATATTATTAGACACCCTCGTGTGTGTGTGTGTGTGTGTGTTACCTGAGGCAGAACCAGTTGCTGCTCTGAAGACGTCCTTTCCCAGGATGGTGTTTCCACTGGAGCTCTTCCCTACTCCAGTCTTCCCAACCAGAACCAGCCTCACTGAACACAGACACACATGTCAGCTCACTGTTTGATTCCCTAAACTGACTCTTTATCTCAGGTTCAGCGACAGCTGTGTGTGTTTATACAAACATCTGGACTTACAGCTCACAGGTTCGTCCTTACTGTTTCTCCTTGCCCCCACTATTCAGACACACAGATAAATGAAAGAGTTCTTACTGATGATCTGGTAAAAACTACATATTTGTTCTGTGACTTTTATATATCCTTTATTTATCTAGTAAAAAATTAAAATTGCATTAAAAATGTGTTTTTTGGGAGGAAACTGGGCAAGAGGACAGCAGAGAAATACAACAATAGTTTAAGTGACCAAAAAGGACCGGATTGGTTATAATGTAGCCGCTTTGTAAATCTTGTCCACTAACGTCTCTTTACCAATATAAAGTAAAGACGTTACGCATTAAAACACACGGAAACACTGGAAATCAGTTTCTGGCACAACACTGGTCTAACAGGTTCTCCCTCAGCGAGAAACTCCGGATCCTGACGCTGTCGGTATCCGCAGGTAAAATAAAGCCCACCGACTCACCTGCCGGTACACTCGCTGCCATCTGCGCTTGTTGCTGCTTCTGCCGGACAACTTCAGCTCCGAGTCCGGATCCTCAAACTCTGGAAAGAGCTCGCCTCTACCTAACCAGTGCAGGGAAACACCGACTGTGTTTAACACAGGTGCGAAATGCCCTACCGGAAACTCAGTTTGCTGTACCTGCCACACCTGCTGCTTCACTATCCAATCACAGTGAGATCTCGGAGTGGAGAATCTCCGCTGTAATAAACCGTTCAGCCTAAAGTGGAGGAGCTTCACTGTGCAGAGGAAACGTCAGCTGACGACTTATTTAATAATAATAATAATGGATTATTATATTATTATAATAACCCCTAACCCTAACCCACCTTGATTTGAACATCTCTGAAAAATGTTAATCTGTCTTTAAAACACTACATAGCACCGAGACGGCACTTTTAAGGGTTTTTAATGATATTCTTTTAACTCTGGCAGCCCTGCTGCCCTTTTATTGTTGGACCTGTCAGCAGCTTTTGACACGGTCGACCGTGACATCCTGTTATCACATGCTGGCCTAAAAGGATCTGCCCTGCGCTGTTGTAGAAATCACTGTAAAAAATAAACTGTAAATGTAGAACACAAAACTATTTTGGCAACCATAAATTTCACAGTAAATAATTATTTTATTTTTTTCAGTAAATGACTATGAATTTAAAAATAAATTGTAAAATTGTTTATGGGTAATTCAAGTGAAAACAACAGTTTTAACACTTTGTTAAATATAGAGAGACTGTATAAAATAATACAGTATCATAGTAAAAAGTTGAATATTACAGTGAAATACAGTGATAATGTAGAATATATAACGGTTTGTTGAGAAATGTAAAACATGAAGCGCCTTAAGGTGACTTTTGTTGTGATTTGGTGCTATATAAATAAAATTGAATTGAATTAAAATTCAGTGAACTTTGGTTTTTGCAGAATTACATTGAAATAAAACAAATATAATTTAAACCTGTTAAAATACAATTCAAATGAGCTTGATTACCATCTCCTATTGACAAAGCACAGAAGAGCTGCAGCTCTTTTTATTCAAAAGTTCATATTTGCAGTAAATTATTGGCAGCTGTTGCAGCCAGAATGTCGTCTAAAAGATTAAGCTGCAACACATGAGGCAATAAACATAACGGGCATAGTTTGCTAGAAACATGAACAAAAACCAGCAGAGACGATGATTCAATTAAACCGTTAATATTAAATAATCTAATTAATGACTAAAGAGGCACTGATCTAATGAATATCAGACTTAATCCAACCAAAAACTAATAAGTACATAATAAAGAGTCAAACGTGATGTTTATTATTAATACTGGAAACCGAGACCAGCGATCACCGCCGGCAGCACAGACGAGTTCACGTGAAGGAGTTCCTGATCAAAGCCGACAGACATCTTATTTTACTGGTTTGATTCATGACAACAGACACGACCCAAAGATTTCATCTGTCACCGTTAAATCCAGTGGAAATGACGCCTCACAAAGAGCGCGCTCAGACACAGGAGGCGCCAGCACACGCTCAGCAGAGAGGGAGGAGTCCTCGCGGCGAGCGCATGCTCGACAACGTTGTTCGAACAGGAAGTGTCCTCCAAGTCACCTGACCTCAGTGCGTCCCGGCTCCAGTGGTGTCCATCGTTCTCTCTGATGATGTCGTCTACGAGGCGGAGAAAGCGCTCCACCTGCGCCCGCTCTCCTGAGCGAGTGTTGTCCAGCACGCAGTGTCGCCCCCGGCAGCGGGACACCAGGTCTGACACGCGGCGGCTCGACCTGATCGCGTCCTGCAGAGGGCGGTCTCCCAGAGCGTCTCCGTGAGTGAACAGCACAGCTGCGTGTCGGGATGCCGCGCCCTCCAACAGCTCGGTCAGGAGGGTGAGCGCCCGCGAGTCTGTGGCTGAAAGCTGGCCGATTTTCACCACCACCGCCACCACATGAGGTCCCGGATCGGCGAGCCGGGCGGCGCTCTCGATGTCGCGGAGCAGCTGCTCCCGGGTCAGACCTTCACCCGAGAGTCCCGCCGAGTCCACCACAGAGACCCGCCCCCCCTCTGCTTCGCCGCACGTGTGTCCTCTCCCTCCTCCGTGGAAGTCGCAGTCCACCTCGAAGTGGCGGCGGCCCAGCACGGAGTTCCCAGCAGAACTCTTCCCGCCTCCAGGAGGACCGATAAGAAGGATCCTCCTGACCTCTGACCCCACACACTCAGCTGCAGGACACAGACACAAACATGTGACCATCTTCAGTGTACAGTCTGTGTGAGCGTGCAGTTCCTGTCTTACCTGGTGGGCAGTGAAGAAGCCCCGCCTTCAGCAGCAGCTCTCGGACCTGCTCTCTTCCTGCGTCCTCGTTGTTGAACAGGTGAACCCTCCCGGAGAACCTCGCCACCACACCAGGGAGCGGACTCTGCCGGTCCTGGTAGATGAAGTCGTGCAGCGACGTGTTCTTCAGGGCATCTCCACCCGTGAAGAGCAGGTAACAGCGGCTGAAGCCCCGCCCTCCCACCGCTGCGAGCCCCGCCTCCACGCCACGTTCCTGCTCGGCAGTGAATCGGTCCGTTTTAACCACCAACAGGAACAGGTGAGAGCCGGGGGACTCAAGCACGTGCCGACAGCACCTCCCGACGGGCTCCTCTCGTCCCAGTATTCCCGGAGTGTCGATGACGCGGATCACCTTCCCGAACACTCGCCCCGCCTCCTCTCTGATCTCGCTCTCTCCCGCCTTGAAGGACGTCTTTGACTCAAACGCCGCTCGGCCTAAAATCGTGTTTCCTGAAGCGCTTTTACCCACTCCACAGTTTCCCAGGAGGACCACAGTCAGGTCTGGACCTGGATCAGGATCCATGTGTGAGCACGAGCCCAGGTGAGTCCAAACTGAGCGCGTGCAGGAGCCTCCAGCAGCAGAGCGATGGATTCAGGAACATGAGTGTGAACACACACCTGCTTCAGTCTGACAGGAAGCTCCTCACACACCTGAACAGGTGTGCCTGCAGTGCTGAGTGTGTGTGTAACACTGTGACACACACACTCAGCAGGACGCGGAGACCTGACGAAGTTACTGAGGAGTGCTCTTTACTTTCGTCTCTTCAGGAAACACGACGACGCCTTCAAAATAAAAGCACGGGGACACGCCACGTGCCGTGTGCGTCACGTGTAGCAGATCATCGACGTGTTTTTATCAGTAATAATGATGGTTCACGTTATTAGTGCTGAAAGAAATGTAAACGACAGCTGTCCGGGTGCAGCCTTCAGACTGGAGCTCTTATTGTGAAGGACGTGAGTGGAAGTTGTGTTAAACTGTTTCCGTTAGCAGAGGCTTGTTCCAACACCAGTGGCGGTCCTAGCCTGTTTGGTGTCCTGGGCGAACATTCCCTCTGGCGCATAAAACTTTATGTGTGTGTGTGTGTGTATAATATAATGGCGTTGTGTGATGTTTAATCTCTTCACCGTGGCAGCCCGGAGACACGCTGCAGGGCGGTGCTGTGCCTCTTAGGGCTGGGACAACGCGTCGACGTAATCGATTACGTTGACGCAAAAAATACGTCGACGTAAAAAAATCTGCGTCGATGCGTCGTCACTTTCAAAAAAAGACATGGCGGCAGCGAGTAGCGGAATCATGAGTGAGGCAGTTGCAGTCAACTTAAATCACTCCACCCGAACACGCAGCTCTACAGTATGGGGATATTTTAACAGAAAAGGAAGTGATTCAGTCGTTTGCCGGCTTTGTGAGGTGGAAATGGCCTATCATAAAAGCACGACGGCTATGCACCAGCACCTCAAACGACGGCATCCAGGAGCAGCTTCTGCAAAGGACAAACCACCGTAAGTTTTCAACTTTTTTACTAACGCTAGTTTTTACCCGTTAATTCATCCAGACCGCCCTCCCCCACGTAGACGTACACTCACTCATAGACACAGAGATAAACACCCAACCTCCGTAAATGCAAAACTCATTTAAGCTGCTTAGCAGTAACATATAGCAGCTGCTGTTTAGTTATTGTTTTTTTGGTTTGTGGCCCATGCTGGCGAAATGAGTCTGAATGCACGCAGGCTGATTATCAGAATCGGCGAAAGACAAAAATGTGAGACAGCGAATTGGCCGCAGGAGAAATGTTAACAAGGATAATGCACCACCTGCTAAACGTAGCCGTCGTGGACACTATTACAACATTGTTAAAGTGCTTGCAAAAGCAAAATGACAATGAACTCTTGATTTGTCAAATTTAATGTGTTTCATCCTATTTGAACGCTGTTTTTATACATAATGCTTCTCCAGCTTGATCTTATAGGTCCAAGTTATGCCATCTAATGACTAGAAAGCAGTGCACCAGTAAAAGTGCCATCAGCTATGGCTGTTTAAACGTTATCTTTTCCAGCCATCATGATTACTGCATATCATATGTTCAACATTGGGGATTATTATTAACCTCTTACTGTTATGCTATGAAAGCACATGGCATAACAGTATGTGTGTATCTATCTCAACCAGATCCTTATCAAATTATTTTGATATTATGCTTTCCATATAATTATTTTGTAATTATTCGAATTCATATGTGTGCTGTGTGTGATTTATGATTTTAGGAACAAACAGAAAAGTCTGGAGGACTACTGTCAGAGAAGAAGTACACCATGCACCCCCCAGGAGGTGGCTGTACTTACTGAGAGGGTCTTATCTATGATTTTAAAAGACAAGAGACCACTTGCTGTGGGTGAGGGATTCAAAGAAATGCTGACCACTTTCCAACCAGGTTACACTCTGCCGTCTAAGCGTCATTTTACAAGCATGATGGAGAGAAAGTATGAAACTTCAGTGGAGAAACTAAGGAAAGAACTAAAAAAAGCCACATCCAAAATCTCCCTTACCACTGATGCTTGGACAAGTCTGGTCACAGAGTCCTACTTAGGGGTAACTTGTCATTTCATTATTTGTTCAAAGACGCCATTGCTGCTGTTTGTATATTATTAATTTTTTGCTATGATTTCCTTTGTTATATTTGTTTTGCAAAACATTTAATTTTTTGTTAAAAACAGAAGATTGTAGTACAATGTTATTGTGGATTTTGTTTTGTGAATGAAGAGCACTTTTTGGCAGAAAGCAAAGTGAATGTTACATTTTGTTTGTTTAAAGACACCACTGTTGCTATTTATTTGAAATGTTTTGTTAACTTTTCCTTAATTTTATATATGTTTGCACATTTCATTTCTTGTTAAATGCTATCTCTATTGTATTGATTGTACGACCTCTACAACTTTATTTTGCAATTTTTTTTTTTTTTATTAAAAGGTCTTCAAATGAATAAATTTGTGTTTTTCATTTATATACATAAATTAGTAAATGTGAAATTGCTATACAAGTCAAATAATGGGGAAAAAAAATCGTTAATCGAATCGAATCGAAATCGAATCGGATTGAAAAATTAATCGCTAGATTCATCGATTAGGAAAATAATCGTTTTGCCCAGCCCTAGTGCCTCTCGTTCTGCTGGGAACACTTTCTAGGTTTGCGTTCAGGGATTAATGTGGTTGCCATGTTACCCGATGACATGGTTGTCATGGTTATCGTATGGCCCACCACATCCCAGAATTCATAGCATGGCCCAGCCAATTCCAGTTTCCAACAATGGCAGCAGCTACTTAGTTTTAATATGACTCTTCTTATTCTTTCTGGGTCACAAAATAAACTTTTAGCATATTTTCAAGCAAGAATGTAGCTGTGCAAACTTCAAATATCTGCTCAGATTATCAAGACATTGCATATTTGCAAAAATGCTTCAACGTTTTCAGAGACGTCTGTTACCCACCAGCTCGATAGCTAGCCGTGGTTCAAGGCTCACTAGGACCGACGAGAACAGCGAACTCCCGGCAAATCGTTTTCAAACCCTGTTTTACAATCTTTCATTACTGCGGTTAAACATCATATATAACCCAGATAGCCAGGAGACATTTAACTGATGTTGATTTTACATCTGATCCATCAGAATCGTAAGGATTGAAATGTCAATGCAAAATCAATGTTGAAACAACATTAAAATACTGAGGAAACCTGACATTGAAATAACATTGATTCACTGTTGTTCTGTTATCGTTGATCTGTTGATCTATTTATAGTTGACAATGTGACAACAATCACATTGAAAACCATTGATTTATGGTTGAGCGGGAAATTAAAGCTGCTACCACATGCACTATTCCATAGCACCCCTCTCACAGTGGTACATCCCATCAGGCAGCAGGATATTCCATTTAAGCTCAGCAGAGTTGACCGGACGTTTTGTCAGAACACCGGAGACACAGTAGTATGGGCTCAAATTGTGGTCATAAATATTTTGTACTTGTAAATCAGAATTTGTATGTGTAAAAAGAATTTGTGTGTGCATAAAAAAGATTTGTGTATGTGTTGCCCCCCTGGTGTGACAGGTGCCTGGGAGGGGTGCGATCCTAGATCCCGCAGCTGTGTATTGAAATAAAGAGGCACAGATCATGAACTTGTTTACGATTCAACTGCAGGATTTATTCTGCTCATCAACAGGGGAACAAATCATTAATCGCCTCTCATACGAACCAGCAATTCTTTGTAACGTGGCATAACAGCTGTCAGCGTATTGTCAAAAGTACAGGAATAACCTTGGCGAGTATACATTAACCATCATAAATATAGATAACATTGGCTCGCAGTGACCAGGTTGCCTCAGCCTTTGTTCCGGTTACACATACGGTTACACTGCATCAAGAAATACAATGTACTGTAACTCACAGCCCGTGAATAGCAAACAACCATTGATATACAGCACATGAGCAGCTATGGAAGCATTAATTACAGCCTTTGCATGCTGTCTTACTTGAACAAGACATATAGAGAACACACAACTGAGAACGTGCCTTAGCATCGCTACGGTACTTGAAGCTCACTTCCCCCGCTAGCCAGCCCATTAGCCTAGCATGATCACGTTCACATCACGATCTCATTCAAAACACAATACTTCAGAATCAGAATCAGAATCAGAATACTTTATTGATCCCTGGGGGAAATTATTTTTTGTTACAGTGCTCCATTTTCATACTTCATACTTCAACATAGGGTTGCCAACTCCCTGAAAAATAAATAAGGGACACCTCGTGGCCAGGGCCGGGCAACCCAGTTGTCTTCACTCTTCCCAGTGTGGTGAATTTTCTAGCTCTTTGTTTGTGTGTGAAATTATTTTTTTAACTATTTGACTTGAAGTTGATTTAAGTAGATGCATATTCTATTCTTTGTGATATGACCTTATGGGAAACAAATGATCATTTAGCCATTTATTTTTAGCTCAAAATGACAACATTAACACAGTAAAACAGGTCTCTTTCTTAAACAGAAGCCTGTCATGCTTAACTTTTGAGAATATAAGTAAATCTTTCTTTAAAAGAACTCTGTCCTGCTTAACTTAAAATAATAGAAAACAATAGAACGAAAAATATTCTTGTAACAGTGCACATATAGTGCATTTAGTACAATTGGCTACAGCTGAGGTATTATTTCAGCTTTTCTAATGCTAATCAGCTGCTCCTGTTTGTAAACCCGCTTGTTCCCATGATTACGCATCTTAACTCATCATCATTATTCATCTATGTATTACTTTTATGTATTAGTCATGTATTTGTTGTAATCATCTATCCTTGCAGTTGTTTATTACACAAAATAAGTTATATTATCACACTTCTGGCCACATAGCGCTGATATTCACTGCACATGCCCATAGTAACTTTTCCAGCCAGGTGTTTTCCTTTTCCCATTCCTCCCTGTACTTTTGCAGCCTTTTTTTCTTTCTCTGAGGGGAACAAACATTGCTGCTCTAATGCTGGGCGCACACTGTGCGATTTTTGGCCCATTTTGAGACGATTTTTGAGTCGTGCGACTGATTTGGTGATCGGACCGCTTTTGGCGTGCATCGTGTAGTATACGTGGGGTAACACCTCACGACCAGCTCCCGATCATCAATCGTTCGTGACGTGTCACCACAGCCGCTCACACTGCTCGCGCGCAAACACGTAACCGTTGGTGAAAAAGACGGAGCAGCACAGCTGTGCAGCTGTGATCTGGACACAAGCGATGGAGGCACAACTTGTAGAGCTTTGGCTCATCCGAGCCTTTTCGATGTGGCATCACACAATTATCACGACCACAACAACCGTGAAAACAGTTGGATTTACATGCTGCTCAATCACAGCTGCCTGATCATGTTTTTCATCAGCAATTTAGCAAAGTTGATGTTGGTGTGTGTCTGTGTGAGTGAAAGACAGAGAGAGCGAGCGACAGAGTTTCTGTTATAACCTTCATGTTATGGAGGCACAGTGTGAGCACTCAGGTCGCATCAGAGCATCGTGACCTATGAACTTCTGACCCCTGCGAGTCAATCGTGCAGTTTGAGCAGGAGCTGAATAACGTGACTGAAAAAATCACACAGTGTCTGCCCAGCTTTAGGTGTACTGTTGTCCGAGACTTGCACCGCAGTGTCGGCGTTTGTTTCCCTGTTGGCCATGCTTCTTGTTGTGGTCATCTGTTGTCTTCCGGTATTTTCTCCGTAAGCGACCTTTCCTCGACCAATGAGATGAGCGGTAATCTGAATTGTCATAAGTGTGCTGTCAGCTCATTGGTCACAAAGCAGGAGAGGGGCTGGGAATTATGTTTTCAAACAAAGCGTTAATCCCATAAACATTTATAGACTACTTTTGATTCTCACTGTATTACGGGACAAAGTGCGTCCCTTATTAGCTCAATACGGGACGTGTACTTTTGTTTCGAAATACGGGACGTTTTTTAAGGGACGGTTGGCAACCCTACTTCAACAGTACTTAACTTATAACGGTATACTTTCATTCACGAGTTCACAACAGTCTTATTGCTTCTACTGTGTTACATATTAGTCATTTTGAGGACTAGTAACCCAGCTGTGTATTGAAATAAAGAGGCACAGATCATGAACTTGTTTACGTTTCAACTGCAGGATTTATTCTGCAGATTTGCCTCCCAGGGGGGTTTACGCTCCTCCTGGCCGCTATGCGCCACCTAGTGGTATTTTGTAAGTAATGCCATGGAAGATGTAAAGTGTAATTAGAAAATACTGAATCAACACTGAACGATATAACAAAGACCAAAATATAACTGGGGTGTTCCCTTTTTTCCTTGTATGAAGACATAAACTGAACTAACATCCCCATAAGTCTTTTTATCTCTTAACTTTTTAACTATTAGTGTAATCCAGATTTACCAGCCACACATTTCAACTTAAACACATATGTTAACCTTTTACATGTGGACTTAGCCAAAAAATACGTGTGAAACTCTGCACTCAAGTTTCAAGTTACAAGTACGAATTTTGACCCTGTTTTTCTTCCTTTCATCTGATTGGTCAATGTCATGTCAATCACAAATATAACTATCCAATCAGAGAACAGATGGGTTTGGCTGTCGGAGGGGCGCTTTTTTGAACTGCAGGTCCTTCAAGGGTGATACAGTTTGAAGCTGGAGGATCTCTATATAAATATCCGATAGCAGCTAGGTCTCCTAACTTTCAGTAGCTGTTGAAAGGATAAAGTTGTGCTATATCAGTGGTTAGAAACACCATTATTACTTTAGGATTAGTTTAACACAAAGTCAAGGCTGACCCGGGACCATGGCTGTGAGTCACAGGGCGCAGCATAAAAGTCCTTTCACATCAGACGCAGGATGTGCTGCTAATGCTAACTGCTAACTAAAAGCCAAGGATCCAGGATTTGTTGCTGGCTGCTGGGCTCTGTGGGTTTTTGCAGCAGCTCTACCTGCACTAGATGCACCTGCTCCTTGTCGTTTCTATCTCTGACTTTATGTCCTCTACAAGAGTTTGTTTTTTTTGCTGGTTCCTCAAATGTTCAATAAAAACATGTATGCTAATTCACAACGAAGAAAGCTCTGTAACTATCCCTGTCATGGTCTGGGTGTCTGGCTGTAAAATTCCATTGAAGGTCTGGACCTCCCTGGTATCCACCCATGGGCAGGGCCTACAGCCTCTCTCACCTGAAGCTGATTGAGGCAATCAGGTTGGAGCGCTAAGCTGCTTGCTGACACTGCGTCCTCACCTATTCGTCAACTACCCTATGTTGGTAACCAGGCCTCACGCTTCATGTCTGTGAATCTCAAGTGCTCTACTAACCTTGTAATCTCGTGTTCTAGTTACTCCTGGAAATTCCATCACACTGAACCACTCGTCTTGGAAATCTGGTTAACCCGCCTGCTTTCAGAATCATCTCCTTGCCTCACCTGCCTGCCCTCCTGCCCTTACACCACCTCGGGACCTTCACCGCTCAGGACAGCTGCCACACACCACCAAACCCACCTGGACCGCACCACCTCTCCCTCAACGCTTCCATCTCCCACCTGCACAGTAAAACGAAGATTTTCATAGCTTCCACCCTCTCCAGAGCCCTTCATTGGCTACCGGTCTAACACTGCTGTCCTCTCTTCCAGTACTTACCTAATCACCAGCCAGCTGCCGTTGCTTTCTTGGACCTGTCCCCTGCTTATCCCACTCCCCTGGCCAAGACCCTCATGCCCCATGTATCAAGCCTTAAATCCAATCCACGTCATTTTTTTGGAGTTAGTTAATAAACCTTTGTTAAACCCTTTACTCTGCCTCCGCCTTGGGTTTTCTGCACGTGGGTTTGAATTTTGGTGCTCGGCCTCCGGCCGTTTTGTAACAATCCCCGTTAGTGAAGACTGTCATTTCCCCAATACCAAAAAATGGTAAAAATTCTTACTTGAAACTTGAGTGCAGAGTTTCACACGTATTTTTAAGTCCACACACAAATATTTTTTTACACACGCACAAATTTTCCTCTTTTTAATTGACGTTGTTTGTTTTTTGTTTATTTTCTCATTTCAGATCAGTGAAGTACAATCCAACCATAAACAAGTAAGGCACTCGTGTCTTCAAATTATTGTTTTTAACCCTTTTTGTGTGATGTTGTAAATTTTACTGTAACTTAAAGCAAAGTAAGCAAAAAACACAATGCAGTTCAATACTAATGTTTTGTTTTGTCTTGGACCAAATTTTCCCCAGGCCCCACGTGTGAAAGCACCAGGTAATAATGGTGTGTGTGTGTGTGTTGTGTGTGTGTGTGAGTGTGAGTGAACAGGAACCTTTGTAGATGAGTCGTAATTTTTTAAACCTTTTTCTAAACAGGCTCCACCGCTCTGCAGTCTGCCCCCAACATGATGCCCCATCTGGCTCCTTTCGCCAACCTACACAGCTATGCGACCTCCCCAGCAAATAGTCTGCGGTCAGTGCCTTCTGTAACGACGGTATGCTTTGAGACAATGAGCTGCATCACAATTTCATTGTAATCTTAACTTCAAAACACTAATTTATGCTGCTGAATATCATCATATTTTGCTTGTTTAGATTTCTGAGGTAAGTTCTAAAACGTTGTACATTTATATGTAAAAGGCTAAATTGTAAACAGTTTTAACAGATTGAACTACTTAAACCTGAATGCAAAATGTGAAGCCATCACTTATGGATATAGTTGTTTTTCTCATCACAATGCTCATCCAGTTTATCACAAGCCAGTATTCTTTGTGTTATTGTTCTTTTCAACAGATGCAGCCTTCCAACAACTTCTAATCATGGTGACAGAGCTGATCAGAGAAGTCGGGGACCTCGGTGAGGAGTTCAGAGCCTTCTGTTAATCCTGCAGCACTGACCCTGTTCATGCTGGGGTGTTGTCTCTGGATTAGCCTTTGCACAACATAGATGAGATGAAGTGCAATGACCGGAGGCAAATGAAGCAATGGTCAGTTCTTTAAAGGTTGTAGGACTGTTGTAGCCCTGAACTTTAGAAATTGTCAAATTCAGTTAAACTGCTTAAAAATGGCCTTCTCCTGTATGTTCTGCTTGAATATACAACAGCAGGCTATTGTTGGAAGATCCAAGAAATAGAAATACATTTCACTGCCAGCAGTTTGGTTTATTCATTATTAGAAAATTAGGCTTTGAGCTTTTCAGCTAATGGCTCTTTGAGAATCAAAGTGAGGCAGCAGTTTGCTGATTTCTGCCTTGTGACTTTCATATTAATCTCATAATTTCTCCCTGCTGAAGTCAGTTGACAAGAGGTTATTCATATTGTTAAGGTTCAAAATATTGGGGATGGAGACAAGAGAAAAACCACAATAACAACACTGGTCCGGTCGGGTTGAGTCAAACGATGATTTAATGATCACACACGTGGGAGATGGACACTGATGCAGACAGCCTCAAAATCTCAAAATGGTGGAGCATTGCTCAAACTCTTATAGCCTCTGGTGCCTCCACCTTATCATAAAAAGCCTAAACATTCACATGCTCTCTCTCACACAGCGCCTGAGCTACGACCTTGGCTCCCTGTTTATCTGCTCCTGCTGAGATGGAGCAGAAAACTCCAGCACACTCTGTTCTCTTCTACTCAGACAAATTAGACAATAACTTTCTGCGAACAGTATTTCTTATAACTCAGCAATATAATGCATCATAAAACAATATCATTCATTCACAACAAGTCAGCAATTTAATGTAATGCAAATCAGTTTAACTAATGCAATAGTTATCAGCTTCTTCTAATTCAGGAGAATAATGCAAACTAAAACTACATAATAATTCACAATCTTTAATTAGGGGTCTAACATGGCATAAAATAATATCATAATTTTACAATTCCCCCTGATGAGGTCATTAGAATAATGAGCTCACAAACACCCTGTAGCCCAGTGTGGCCGGGTTCATCTCTTCTCACTCCTGAGGCCCTTTGTCCCCCTGAGGGGCGAACCATATGTGGGATGACCTCTGTGTTTGCGCAATTCAGATGCAAGAAAAACTAGGATTCCAACAGTAGCAGGTCCAGATGACACTCTCCTTGTCTCCCACAGCTTTATTTGGTGTTCCCTTATACCATTCAGACGTAGACTAGAACCTCTGTCCGAAGAGCTCTTAACCTTTATTTTATTGCTCCAGCTACCAGTGTCGTCCAGTTGGGTGATCCTCTGCTCTTAATTCTTCAACCTTAGGGGTTAGACAACCCTTCAGTCGTAACACAGATCAGGGGATTATTCTGCTCCGATTTCAAACAACGATCTGTGTATTCTCCAGAAAAAGGAACAGGAAGGTGTCCCCTTTTTGCCCAAAAGCCTCTCGAACTTCGTTGGTCTGGTGTTCCCGGATTTCCGCCAACCCCTTCATGGTTATTGCTGTATTTATGGGATCCATCCTTTTGTGGTGACTAGCTGGAGCCCAAACGCCATGACCCCTGGACCCAGTTGATGTCTCGGCAGTCACTGTGTCTGACTCTGCTACGGAGGATCCTCGCATCTCTGTGACCTCGTCTGGTGTCTGTTCCTTTCTCTGTAAGAGACAGAAAACCAAAACACCTCTCTTCCTAACCCTAATAATCTAATGTTGTTATCTACTGACCTTCTAGTGTTTCAGAATTGGTTTAAAACATTCAGAATGTCCCAGGGACTTATTCTAATCATATCCTATGTGTGTGTAAGCGTGTTTGCATTTAGCCCTCCGCACTCAAGGCATTTCTTACACTTTATCAGTCCGGACAGTCACGCCGAACGAAGCTTCTGACCTTCAAAAGGCCGAGTGCCAACTCGTTATAAGCACATTTGCAAGGTGTGTCTGAAGATTATTGAAACCCCTCTTTTTAACAAAAGACAAAAAGTTAACAAATCTTCAAAACGCTATTCAGTTCATTTCAATGAGTAATGATTAAACATGAAAGTGATAGTTTATGCTTTTTCACTGATTCTCTAAAAGGCCCGTCTTCTCGGACCGCTATTAGCTTAAGCTTTACCATTCCTAAATTATTAAAGACACAAATGAAGTTATAAAATGTTCAAATAATCCTGGTTTGATGTTAAAGCTCAACCTTCCCCCCCTTTTTTGACACATTCCAATGTGTCAAATCAACGGAGCTAGAACATTCAAAAAAAAGTTAGGCAGCTACAAAGTTTCCCAGACTCTTAAGGTGATCCGCGTGTAACGTTCTGACTCAGGTATTTAACATTTTAATAAATCTCGTTTAATTAACTGCCACTATTTAAACTAACCTTAAAGACATAATTTAAGAAAAGATCACAAAGAATAACATGATATCAGTGTTTTGTAAGCGCGTGCGGCCCTCTATGCTCGAAGCCTTTCCCCTCAATAGATCAGTCAGACATTCGCGCTGACTGTAGCTTTTAACCCTTATTAACTTGAGCACAACTCTACAATGAGCAACAAGTTGCAATATGTATAAAAATGATCATGGTTACACCTGCAATGAAAAATTATATCATTATCCTAACACCTGTAAATGGAAGATTCATCAGAAGTTATAACAATCACAGGAACACAGATGTTAGTATAAGGTCAAAAGCTTCAATAAATGATCATCGATGCAATGCTTGTTGCATGATTCTCATACAATAATAATGCTGATATTAAAATAACAGTATAACACCCCCTTTTGTCCCGTTTCACTTGACACCTAAACGTTTATAAATGCCTCTTTAATTCTTGATTTTATTTCCCCCTTTTCTCCCCTTACTGACCACAGCAGGGGGATCTTAGTTTTGAATCAGCCATGAATCCAGCTCACCTGATTCATCAGTGAGCTCCACCGTCACTGGCGTCTGACAGGGTGGTGCTGCATACTCTTCCTTTAATGTCACTATTTTCAACCTGTTAATTAGAGTGTTTAAACCTGAAGTCGACTACGTCCACAACAAGTCAATACAGCTGTAAATGTGGCCAATTATCAATCTATTACCAATCAATAACAACAGATAACTTCTATTTTATGCATGCTTTTAATCAACCACTCACCCAGAGGATCTCCAATCCCAGCAAGTTCCTTCTCCTCCTTTAATGAGTCTGTCCTCCTTCCATGCCCTGGTAACCGGTCCATCCAGAGCCATATGATCTCAAATATACATACAACAAGCCAAACCACACCTTGGTCACACCAACCCTCCTCCGCCCCGAAGATGTCCAATGCCATCCTAGTATGGACTGTCAAAAGTGGCTTTAACGCTGACTGTCCTGACAATCCATCTCATACTTTTCCTGGTCACATTTGCCAATCTCTGCACCAGAGTTTTAAACGTTTCGCCATTTTCATTAGGTTTTATCTTTTATTTAGTTTCGACTCCAGATTTTCAATTTTTTGCCAGTTGTAATTAGTTTTTACCAATTCTTTGCTAGTTTAGTCTAGTTTTTATTTTCTGAAAATCCTTAGTTTCAATTTAGTTTTATTTGTGTTTTGCAAAAGTTAAGTGTAACAAAATCTCAGTTCCATCATATCAGTCATGCTCTTCTAATTATCCTTGGGTGTTGAGACTAATAACTATTAACTCTTGCCGCACCGAGTGTTCCTAATTTTGGTTGAAGTCAATTGATAACCTTTTGAAGGCGATTGTTTCACACCTTTATTTAGATGTCCCAGTCCTGTTATCTCGGGATACATCACGCTGCCTTATCTGGGGTTAGCTGTTTTCTTGGGATGCGAGTTAAGTGGGTGAGCTCTAAACAGAGGGGGAGCGTGCTCCCCCTGATGAGGTCTTCTAGGTAAGCTAGGTTAACCTTCTTGTGTGAGCTTTTCAAGTGCACTTTTACGGTTTGTGGGATTTTTTGTTTTATAAATGTCCCTCATAACCCCCTGATGACCCAGTAATTCATTTTTGCGCACTGTAGTACACATTTAGTTTTTTGCTTGTAGCTCTCATACTCTACTTGCCACTCCTCTAAGTCCTGATGTTTCTTAGAGAGGACAACAGAACCTTTAAAATTATATCCCATGTGTGGGGGTGTGGCCTTGCCAATTGTTTTTCCCACCTTTTCAAAATGGCTGGCGTGCCCACAAGCACATTTTATGGAAGAAAGAAAGGTAAGCTTGATATTTACATTTAAAATGTTTTGTTAAACTCAGATTTTTATTTTATTCAAAAAATAAACATCTGGTAAATAATTTCAGGGGTCTTTAAGAATTAGGCTCATTTACTTTCACAGGGAACATGACTAATTTATTAATGTGTGCTCTACACATTGGGACTTTATATTTATATTTATTTCACTTTTTCCTAATACCCAACTTTTGACAATATTTAAGCTCTAATTTGGCCTTTTGTTTTCTTCCTTTTGTTTGTTTGTGTCCTAGATGGCCTGACTCAGCAGGTGGGGGTAAACGCTGTTTCTGAGTTTGCCTTCGGCCAAGCTGTGCAGAAATGTCTCCGCTACGCTCCAGATCACATGGGTGGTGCAGGATGCCCGATATCCAGCTCGATCCCCGAGTAAACAAAAAAAAAAAGTGACCTGTAACCAATACAAGTAACAAAGAAACTTTTTTAAAATATAATAAATCACTTTGTTATTGATACAGAGATGTCTGTCATTTTTATTACATAATGTCAGATGCTTCATATCAGAGGCGGAGCCAGACATTTGAAACACCCGGGGCTTAGCCCTAAAGGGTGGTATGCATGTGGGATTTTTTTTTTTTTTTGGGGGGGGGGGGGGTGGGGGGGGGGTTAGAGATGACTGAAAGATTAATTGGCTCTGTTTTGAGTTTTGTTCAAAAAAGAATGACTTCATAGAGGGTAAAATATATATCACATGTGCAGGACACCTTAAACTAGTTTTTAATTAAGCAGCGAGGCGGAACAAAGTCGGGCTGTATCAAGACACGAGGACTAAACCCCGATTCAACCAGACCCAGAACTGATCCGGAATTAAAACAGGACTACAACAGTTCAAAATCAGCACTACTGAGGACTTAACCAAGACAGAACCAGAATCAGAACTAGATGATAGCAGCACTAAAAACCATCATAGACCTGCACTACACTTGTTTTTTAATTCTACCAAAGTCCACTGTTTAGATTCAGAAAAGTTTCTATAATTATTCAGCCTTGTTGTGCAAACAAGCTGCATAACTTAATAAATATAAAATTTGAAAAATAACAAACCTAAAAAGAAACACGAGGTACGAGATACATGAGGACCTGTGATACGGTGATACTTTTGGCAAACAACCATGTGACTAACAGGTGTGTCTCACCTGCTCTTGTTCCCTCTTTGTGCTGACAATCATCAAATCTACAGTTGAAACCAGATATTTACTCTTCAGATAAAAACACTTTTTTAATTGTAACATCAAATCAGACTAAATGTTTATTTTTTAGATTAATATAAAAACATATTTGTTAACTTTAAGAGTAAAGAGAGAAACTGTCTGTATTTCTTGTAAATGGCACCAAATTGTATTCAAACTGAGCCACACTTATGCAGCTCCACAGTTCTGTTCCTGCTGTTTTGGTTGACATCTCTTGATGTTCCCATGTCACAGAAACAGCCTCTGTGTTTTGCCTTATATGCATCCACAGCTGTGCCACCAATTTACTCACATGGACTCTACGAACCAATCAGAAGCTTCTTCAGCTCAGAATGGAATCGTCTGCAGTTTCTTATTAATTAACAATAAACTTAGTGTATATGTGCTCCTTAATATGATGAAAGTGATAAAAAACAGAAAGCTCTGTCTCTCTTTATTCTGACATTTAACTCATTCAAAAGATGTTTCAATATTTATCTAAAACAAAAGTTTACTCTAAATTGATGTTGTACAGTAAAAATGTTTTATGTTTTCTCCCTAAAGTGTAAATATCTGGTTACAAATGTGAATATCCTGCTGTGTACTGAAACCCCTCTTGTTTTGCATAGAAATATACTGAACAACATACAAAGCATAATATATAAAATAACATTTACCTGAGTTTTTTCTTTGAAAGAAGCCTCTAATGTCCATTCTTATATTTCAGTACATAACTGAAACCGATTTAGTCGGGGAGGGTAAGAACTGAAAATATGAAATAAACACACGTAAGCTAAGACTCTCTAAAAAATAGCATTTGTTCGGCTTTTCATTTCGCCATTTGTTGATTCACTTGAAGAGCGAGTAACGTAATATGGGTCAAGTGATCAGTTTGATATCAATCTTTCGTGATGCACCGTCATATTTACATTATTTGTACGGTACAAATGATTTGCTTTGGTACCTGCTCAAACTTAAGCTCTCCTTAGTATGGCTGGCTCCGTTTCTCCAACAGCGCACTCACAGGCAGCAGCTGCCCCGCCCCCTCGCTCAGTCGCTTAGTGCCTGAGCTCGGATCATACCAATATCAGGGGGGATTCACGCACAGTCGTAAATTCCCACAGTGTGCGCTATGTGCTTCGAATATTGTGTGTACTTTTTGTTTTATACAGTTGTCAGCCAGACATCTAACTATGAAAAAATTACACTCCAAAAGACCCCGGGCTTCTGACAAAACAACCCGGCTTAAGCCCAGTAAGCCACCCCCACGCTCCGCCCCTGCTTCATATTATAGGGATATTATTATGGACATGACAAATTGTAAGACTGTGCAGCATATAATAGGTTTCCTATTTATGGATCATACACAATTGTCTTTTTTGCACGTTTAAGTATTGATTTTAATTTGCAGCGGTTTAGTATTGATACAAATACCTGTGAAGTACTGATTTTTAATCATGACTTTATTGTTTCAATAGTAACCAAGGGTGCAAAAGTGATGGAAAATCAACAGTGATTCAATATCAGCATCTGACATTGTTTCAATATTAACAGTGTTTGAAAATTTGACATTGAATCAATGTCAGTGTTGAACATTGATTCAATATCAAAACCTGACGTTTCAATATTTAAAAAAGGGTGCAAGAGTGACGTCAGGTCAACGTCACATTTCAACGTTGCTTCAGTGGAATCCCCTGATGTTGACTAAACATTGTTTCAATGTCTCCTTGCTATCTGGGAAGTCACTTAGATCTCTTCTAAATGTTAATGTTTGGTTTATTTCAGTGTTTGATTTGTTCCTGAGTAAATTGATTTGGCTGACATTAAAGTTATAGACTTTTGAGCGTTTTCCTTATAAAACGCCGTTTTTACCGTTTCTTCCTGCAGTAAATATAAACAACGACAGTATTCAGGAAGAAACAAACATTGCAGATATTTTTATCATAACTCTGGTTTTACGTGGCCGATCAACACAATTTAAAAACTGGTATAAAGTCCACACTTTGTCCGTCAGTTGTTCCGTCTGTCCTGCTCACATCTCCAATGGTTGTACACGTTGTCATTAACGTGGCTTCACGCCACATCAGCCGCTTTGCTAAAACACCGGTGTCGCACATGAGGACGCTGTCACAGCCTGTCAGCGATGCTGATTAGCTGCGTATATACGAATGTGAATCGCATCATTGGCTGGACTGTGGGATAAGGTGGCATCGTTCTGATCCCATATGGGAGCAGCCAGTCACTGACTAACACTGCAAAACAGGATCGTTAACGTATTAATTTTAGGCTACGTCCACACGTAAACGGGTATTTTTGAAAACGCAGATGTTTCTATGCGTTTGCACCTTCCGTCCACACTTAAACGGCGTTTTCGGTCACTGAAAACGGAGATTTTTAAAAACTCCAGCCAGAGTGGATATTTTTGAAAACTCTGTTTTTACATTTACGTGTGAACGAGAAAAACTGAGAAAACGCAGAAAACGCAGCGTCAAAGGTGTGCGCCTTTTTTGACGTCACACTGTGCGCCACGTTATTGTTTCGGTGAAATGAATTTCTACAATACTGTTAATTCTACTCTCTGCAGTGTTTAAATGCTTACATATACACACAGTTACTGTCCCTCCACACATACGACTCGGTTCTGCTTCTATGCCCCAGCTTTGTTTACTTTTTCCCACCGAGGCTTCCAGACTTCTGATTGGCCAACATTTCTACACGGTTAGGAATATAGCGCCACCTGCTGCTTTGGCATGTTCATAGCAGCGTTTTCCTCCATTTCTGCCTTTATGTGTGGACGGGATTATTTTTTAAAACGGAAAATCTCTGTTTTCAAAAATACCCGTGTACGTGTGGACCAGAGGCGGAGCCAGACATTTGAAACACCCGGGGCTTAGCCCTAAAGGGTGGTGTGCATGTGGGATTTTTTTTTTTTTTTTTTTTTTTTGGGGGGGGGGGGGGGGGGGGGGGCGTAGAAATGACTGAAAGATTAATAGGTTCTGTTTTGAGTTTTGTTCAAAAAAGAATGACTTCATATAGGGAAAATATATATCACATGTGCAGGACACCTTAAACTAGTTTTTTAATTAAGCAGCGAGGCAGAACAAAGTCGGGCTGTATCAAGACACAGGGACTAAACCCCAATTCAACCAGACCCAGAACTGATCCGGAATTAAAACCGGACTACAACACCTCAAAATCAGGACTACTGAGGACTTAACCAAGACAGAACCAGAATCAGAACTAGATGATAGTAGCACTAAAAACCATCATAGACCTGCACTACACTTGTTTTTTTAATTCTACCAAAGTACAATATTTAGATTGAGAAAAGTTTCTATAATTATTTAGCCTTGTTGTGCAAACAAGCTGCAGAACTTAATAAATATAGAATTTGAAAAATAACAAACCTAAAAAGAAACACGAGGTACGAGATACATGAGGACCTGTGATACGGTGATACTTTTGGCAAACAACCATGTGACTAACAGGTGTGTCTCACCTGCTCTTGTTCCCTCTTTGTGCTGACAATCATCAAATCTACAGTTGAAACCAGATATTTACTCTTCAGATAAAAACACTTTTTTAATTGTAACATCAAATCAGACTAAATGTTTATTTTTTAGATAAATATAAAAACATATTTGTTAACTTTAAGAGTAAAGAGAGAAACTATCTGTATTTCTTGTAAATGGCACCAAATTGTATTCAAACTGAGCCACACTTATGCAGCTCCACAGTTCTGTTCCTGCTGTTTTGGTTGACATCTCTTGATGTTCCCATGTCACAGAAACAGCCTCTGTGTTTTGGGGGTGTCTTATATGCATCCACAGCTGTGCCACCAGTTTACTCACATGGACTCTACGAACCAATCAGAAGCTTCTTCAGCTCAGAATGGAATCGTCTGCAGTTTCTTATTAATTAACAATAAACTTAGTGTATATGTGCTCCTTAATATGATGAAAGTGATAAAAAACAGAAAGCTCTGTCTCTCTTTATTCTGACATTTAACTAATTCAAAATATATTTCAATATTTATCTAAAACTAAAGTTTATCTAAATTGATGTTGTACAGTAAAAATGTTTTATGTTTTCTCCCTAAAGTGTAAATATCTGGTTATAAATGTGAATATCCTGCTGTGTACTGAAATCCCTCTTGTTTTGCATAGAAATATACTGAACAACATACAAAGCATAATATATAAAATAACATTTACCTGAGTTTTTTCTTTGAAAGAAGCCTCTAATGTCCATTCTTATATTTCAGTACATAACTGAAACCGATTTAGTCGGGGAGGGTAAGAACTGAAAATATGAAATAAACACACGTAAGCTAAGACTCTCTAAAAAATAGCATTTGTTCGGCTTTTCATTTCGCCATTTGTTGATTCACTTGAAGAGCGAGTAACGTAATATGGGTCAAGTGATCAGTTTGATATCAATCTTTCGTGATGCACCGTCATATTTACATTATTTGTACGGTACGAATGATTTGCTTTGGTACCTGCTCAAACTTAAGCTCTCCTTAGTATGGCTGGCTGCGTTTCTCCAACAGCGCACTCACAGGCAGCAGCTGCCCCGCCCCCTCGCTCAGTCGCTTAGTGCCTGAGCTCGGATCATACCAATATCAGGGGGGATTCACGCACAGTCGTAAATTCCCACAGTGTGCGCTATGTGCTTCGAATATTGTGTGTACTTTTTGTTTTATACAGTTGTCAGCCAGGCATCTAACTATGAAAAAATTACACTCCAAAAGACCCCGGGCTTCTGACAAAACAACCCGGGCTTAAGCCCAGTAAGCCACCCCCACGCTCCGCCCCTGGTGTGGACGTAGCCTTAATTTCAATTCAGGTGAGATTTTTTTTCTGTGCACAGAGACCGTGCCAGCAGTCTGCAACTGCGCACGCGCACAGCTTAGAGGGAACATTGCGTGATGCCTCGCCAGATGTTACGAAGGACTGAGCTTTACTTTCACTATGTCACTTCTGGAAACACGACACCATTAAATAAAAGCATGGACACACGTCACTAAGTATGAATAAAGAGATGAGTCGTGTTATTAGTGCTGTAATGAATGTGAGCAACATCCATGTGATTCACTTTGAAGGAGCTGAGCGGGTTTGGGTCAGTGATGTTTCAGGAAGCAGAGGCCGCTCACAGACCTCACAGCAGTCAGTGGATGTTTCTGTGCACTGCAGAGTAATCGAGTAATCCACGTCTGCTCACAGAGAGGCTCAGAGTCCGGCTGGGGCTCAAACCTGAGCACAGGACCACTTCTATTAGTTTCACCTTCACAAACACAACATGTGAACTGCAGTCGACACAGTTTACTGCACTAAACGCACTGATGCTGCTGCACAATCACACACAACCAGTGTGTGAATGGGTGGATGACTGAATGTGTAAAGCGCTTTGGGGTCCCTAGGGTAGTAAAGCACTACACAAATACAGGCCGTTTACCATTTACAACCATTAATCTGGAACATAACCTTCAGAGTCAACAGGAAGAAGTTTTATTGCAGCGGGTTGAGCTGTGAGTGTAGCGGCTGCTGATACAAACTGAGCACATCAGCAGCTTCTGGATGAAATGAAAACAGTGATGAAGGTGTACACGATGGTGCTCTTTACTTTGAACGCTCCGTCGCTATGAATTATGGGACGGCGTTTCCTCCTCCCCTTCACAAAGGATGCTCCAGTGTCTCCTCTGCTGAAGGACGCACGGAAGCTTTGTGATCCCATTGGTCAGAAACTGTGCAGGTCAACAGGGGGCGCTCTGCTCACTGCTGACGTCACAGTCACGTGACGGTTGAATGAAACATGGTTTAAACTGCTGACAGGAAGTTTACATCAACACTAATGATATATATAATCAACAGGATCCAATCAGAGGAGCTGATCAATAACATCACCAATCAGAATGATCACAGGATCAAACAGCTGTTTAATAATAACAATCACATGATCAGACTGTCAGTTTTTAATCAGGTTAAATAAACATTTTCCTTCTTTGTCTTCATGACGATGATTAATAATAATTAATGATGAAGATCAGTGAAGAACACACTGCGGCTGATTCTCTCTCTGAGGTCGTAGCATCTCTCTCAGCCTGTCTGCTAACATCTCATGATTTTCTCTCTGAAGGCGTCTCATCTCTTCTTCTCTGATGGCTCTCTCAGCCTCTCTGAACATCTCAGTGCTGTAGTATCTTCCTCCGTTTCTCTGAACCATGGTGTTGATCTTCTTCAGCAGCTCTCTGACCTGAGCAGGATCTCTGCTTCTGTTGTTAAAAACATGATATCTTCCACCACACTGACGGATGAAGTCATGGAGAGCTGGATTCTGTGTGATAAACTCCTCTATGGTGACTCTCACATCCTCCAGATGGTCTCCACGGGTGAACAGGATCATGGTGTAACCTGCTACTTCTTCTCCAAACATCTGATGAATGATTCTCACTGTTTCTTTTTCTTCTCCAGTGAATCTGACAGCCTGGATCACAACCAGGATCACATGAGGACCAGGAGCAGCAAATGCGACACATTTAGCGATCTCTATCTTTCTCTCCTCTTGACTTCTACAGGTGTCAAACAGACCTGGAGTATCAACCACAGTCAGGGTCTGACCGTCAAACAGACCGGTTTCTTTCTCACACTCTGATGTTACTGAGGAAAAAGATGCTGTAGATCTAAAGACTCTTCTTCCTAAGATGGTGTTTCCTGATGCACTCTTCCCAACTCCTGTTTTCCCCACCAGCACCATCCTGAGTTCTGCTCCACCTGTAGGAGAAGATCAGACCATCATGAGTGGAAGTGTTTCCTGCAGTTTGTCTGCAGCTCACAGCCTGAGAACAAACTGACACTGGTCATGTGACCTCAGCAGCAGCTCTGACATTATCTGTGATGGAGAGCTGCAGCTGCTCTCAGCACTGAGCTGATCTTTGGTCGGCACAGGGAGGTCCAACATAAGGCCCGGGGCCCACAACTGGCCCATCAAAGACTCCACCGGACATCTTTGAAAATGTAAAGGAGGCCAAACATTTAGCAACTTCCACAGGATTGTATTATTTGACAGCTTCTCTGATACAGACTCCCACACCACCACCAGAGCAGCGTTTCTTTGTAATGTTATGTTGATTAAATGAGTAGTTGAACTTACAGAGAGTGCTGTATGTAGCCCTCAGTGTAAATTCACTTTGACATGCCTGGTGTGGCACCATCAGCTCTCTGACAGAGTGCAAATCCAGCTGTGAGCAGCTGTTTGCCCACACTCAGCACAGACGTGCCCACAGCAGCATCTGTCTCATGGAGGTCAGCTCTTACCTGTGGGGAGGTGTTCCGCCTTCAGCAGCAGCTCTCTCACTTGTTCCCGTCCTTCATCTTTGTTGTTGAACAGGTGAGTTCTCTGTGAAAACCTTTTTACAACATCTGGAAGTGAACTTGTTCTGTTCTGTAAAACATAATCGTCCACTGATGTCTTGAGTTCATCTCCACCCGTGAACAGCAGGTAACATTTCTCCAGCCTGTGAGGCCCGACCGCTCTGCTCGCTGCTTCCACGGCCCTGTGGTCCTCCTCGGTGAACCGACCCACTCTGATCACCAGCAGGAACAGAACAGGTCTGACAGACTGCAGGACACACTGACAGAAGGTCTGGACCTGCTGCTCTGATCCTAATATCTCTGGAGTGTCGATCACTGAGACCTGCTTCCCAAACACAGTTCCCGTTTCCACACAGATGAGTTTGGTCACTGGTCTGAGGGACAGTTTGGACTCAAACGCTGCTCGTCCTAGGATGGTGTTTCCTGAAGAACTTTTACCAACTCCAACTTTTCCCAGGAGGACGATGGAGAGATGATCATCCATGGCTGAACGTCAGAGACCTGCAGGAGAGAGCACAGGTGTGGTGACTGTGGTGGTGCATCACCATATTACTCTGTGCAAGTCTGCCTGTTGTGCTATACCACATAGTACAGATAATAATTAAAGAGGTTTAAATAAAAGTACAAACATACAACAGAAATATGACCTGACATGATCCACACCTACTGGCTGAGGAACTAACAGCGGATACCCATCCAGACTGGCTAACGCAGGGCAGAACGATGCTGATCGTGACGGGTATATCTCCTAGTAGTGGTGCAACGGAAAAGAAGAAAAAAAGTATGTGTATGGTGGCGTGGTCAGTCTGTCAAGTGATAGTTATGGTCAGCGCTAGCGTTCCAAGTGGAGGAGCAGAGGAGTTTGCGGTATTTAAGCAGCCCTTTGCTGCCCGATCCGACCGGGCTGAAGCTATTACAAAAGCTGTTGGGGTGTTAGCTGCAGACGGGAGGTCGTGTGCAAAACAAGCGGTTTAAACTATGATGAACATGCTTGTGCCACGCTATGATATCCCGTTGTGCGTCCACTTTAGTGGTAAGATTGTAGGGCTGGGTATCGTCACTGATTTCTAGAATCGATTAGTTTCCGATTCACAAGGTACCGAATCGATTCGATTCGATTCGATTTGAATCTGGGAAATTTTGACAGTCAGAAATACAATTCAGATCAGTACATTTACATATTTTTGTATCAATAAAAAGGAAGCTGACACACTCAAGACTTTATCACAGGTGTGAGCGTCACAGCAGAGGCCTTTGTGTCAAAGTAGCGGAAGATAAAACAGAAAAACATGAAGGAGATTTTCCTGTTCTGGATTTTATAAAAATATTCTGCAGTACATCAAAAACGAAAGAAAACCATTAATCAACATATGAACATCACCTCTGACGTTACAGAGGAACGAGGAACAACGCTTTCAAATCCGGGGACCAGGAGGCATACAGTGCTGCCAGGGCCAACCTGAGAAGAGGCATCAAGACTGCCAAGCAGCAGCACAGGAGGCGTATCGAGGCCAGGTTTGAGAACAACACAAACCCAAGGCAGGTCTGGGAGGGCATCAGGGCTATCACGGACTACAAAAGGAGAACACCATCACCCTCAGCCGACAGTCCTACTCTGGCTGAGGATCTAAATCTCTTTTATGCCCGTTTTGACAGGGAGAACACCGACCCTGTCCTGTCCCCTCTCCCCTCAACCGACCCTGCTCCGGTCCTGAGCACTCATGAGCTGAGGCGTGTGTTCCGGAGCATTAACACCAGGAAGGCGGCCGGGCCGGATGGAGTGCTGGGCCGGGTGCTAAAAGACTGTGCTGTGGACCTGGCGGACGTCTTCACCTCTATATATAACACCTCGTTGTCCTGTTCACTGGTACCATCCTGTTTCAAAGCAGCAACCATCGTTCCCATCCCAAAACAGTCAAATGTCACATGTCTGAACGATTTCAGACCTGTGGCACTCACCCCCATTCCCGCCAAATGCCTGGAGAGACTGGTCATTAAACACATCAGAGCTGCTTTTCCACCATCCCTGGACTCGCACCAGTTTGCATACAGGGAGAACCGGTCAACCGAGGATGCGATTGCCACAGTGCTGCACACATTACTGAAGCACTTGGAACACAGGAACACCTATGCACGGCTCCTCTTTGTAGACTACAGCTCGGCTTTTAATACCATCCGGCCATACAAACTCCGTCCCAAACTCCACCAACTGGGACTTAACTCCTCTCTGTGCAACTGGATTGTGGACTTCCTCACTAACCGTAGACAGAGTGTCAGAGTGGGTAAGAACACCTCTTCCACCCTTGTGGTCAACACCGGTGCCCCTCAGGGGTGTGTCCTGAGCCCTCTGCTATACACTCTCTTCACCCATGACTGTATTTCCTCCTGCGCGTCCAATCTCATTGTTAAGTTTGCAGATGACACTACAGTGCTCGGACTTATATCCAACAATGATGAGACAAACTATAGGACAGAGGTGCAACAACTAGAGTCATGGTGCCACGACAATAACTTGGTCTTAAACACCAAAAAGACCAAGGAGATCATTGTAGATTTCCGGAAGAGGGGTCATAACAACCATCTGCCTCTCTTCATTGGCAGTGAGGCGGTGGAGAGGGTGAGCAGTTTTAAATTCTTGGGGGTAACTGTGACCGAGGACCTGTCCTGGGGCAACCATATCACCTCAGTTGTACGGAAGGCCCAACAGCGCCTCTACTACCTGAGGAGACTGCGGAGCGCACACATTCCCAGATCTCTGATGTTGAACTTCTACAACTGTGCCATCAGCAGCGTTCTGACGTATGGATTTCTAGTGTGGTTCCCCAGCTGCACCAAGGCCGATCAGCAAGCACTCCAGCGGGTGGTGAAAGAAGCTGGCAGAATTATTGGCAGATTGTTCCAAGCAAGTATGAGCAGGAAAAGATTTAAGTCATGGCTGAACTGTCCCAGACATCTTCTGTTGCCCAAACTGCTACAAATGGGTGGAGCTCCAGGGCAACGGAAAGCTACGTGACCGTGACCGCTCATTATATCACAGTGGAGTGCGATATAAAGAGCGGTGTGTATCACTGTAGGGTCGACCTTACATTATAAAGCACCTTGAGGCGACTGTTGTTGTGATTTGGCGCTTTATAAATAAAACTGAATTGAGTGGTAGATACAAAGACCGTACTGCCCCATATTGTACCATCATTTGTTTTTTTTATAATTGCGTGGAATGAGTCTAGAGCTGAATGTTTTTAACAGGCAAAAATACTTCAGTAAGTGAAGTAAATGTTACATTTTTGTCTTTTTCCTTTTTTTGCTGATCCGAACATTGATCCGAACCGCGACATTTTTGATTCGTTGCACCGCTATCTCCTAGTGACTTCTGATTATAACAACCAAACTGAGTCAACACATGGGTGAGAGCAGACAGAGCAGGACTCTAAGAGCAGCACAGGGTTACAGGAACCTTAATGTTGGATAAATATAGCTCAATAAAAGGATTATAAACATGGTACTAACAAACATGGCACCTGTAAATATGCACCGTAACATCATGTGTGACTGAATAATACTGCTGTTTCTGCAGTATGTACACAACTCATACCACAGTGGAAATACACCATTATTAATATTAACACATACACCATCCCCACCCTTCCAGTGACACCTAGCATCCAGGTAACAGACTGATCAGATACAGACCTCATCAACATTAGAGTGGGAGGAGTTAGTGTGCTGTAGCTGCACTCAGCAAACAGATGTTATCTATATAAACATCTGGCACATCAGTAACCAGTATACACGATTACATCCACGCACTGTGCACACAGCGTTTCACAGGTGTTCTCTTCCTTTAGAGTGACATCAATGAGCTGATGTGGTAAACATCTCCACAGACATGAGTGGGACCTGGACTGGTGGACTCTCCACCATGTGACCCTTTCCAAGCTCCTTAGGCCACGATGACCTGGATGAATGAGAATCTTCAAAGACACTGAGCCTGGTTGTTACTAAGGGTGGGCGACATATAAAAATTGTCGGTCCATTAACCAACGATATATTCGCACAGGCGCAGACTTTTTTATGGGCGGAGGAATGTGATCATGCACGGACTGATTTGCGCATTTAGTTTTGTCTGGAGGGAATATTTAATCTTTACTTCTTTTCTTGTTTGTTTCAGTAGTAACATAGCTACTCTTTGGATAATTCATTTATTGATTTATTTATTCATTTGAGACGCGCTGAATCGCACAAAAGACGTGTGTGAGATTTTTTTATGTTCACTGGAAGACTCATTTTGATTTTAACTTTTTGTTTAATTTTGTATTTGCTGTTTGGTGTAGTGTGTCAGACAGAAACACTGGAACGGTCTGTAAACACAGTTATAGTGGAAAAGAAGCCAGTTTCTCTCCCCAACATTGTGGTTTTTTGTTTAAATAAACGGTTTTTGTGTTTTTCTGATCACAGGCTGCTGCCGTCCTTTCTTTCTGTTCTGAGTTTGAATCGCTGCTGCATTTGGGCGCACTGTGGGAGGGAGCTGTTAAAACAGCACTATTATTTTCCGTTGACTGCTTCTCTTAGGGTCAACCAACATTAGTACCAAACTTACTCATGGGCGAATAAATAAATAAAGCGATCGGTGAAAGGGTCGGCCTGTTGTCGACATGTTCGTCCACTCGCCCAACCTCAGCTGTTAGTCCACAGTGTTTACGTCCACAAAGAGCCCGTGAATGAAACGTTTCTTCTCTTTTTTAATCTTTGGGGTTACTTCCTGTTCTTTCACCAACTTTACTGAGGTGAACACATATGACTGAAATCTCTGATAACGCGCCCCACGCACTCACACCCAACTTACTGTGAACGCGAGTGTCTGTGGAGGCCTCGCGGAGACTCGGGCATGCGCAGATGTGTACACCTGAAGACGAACACGATCCTGTCTGTGGGTTCGTCTGCCGAGGCCCTCACTGCCGGTCACACCTGAGCCCTGCTGGTCCCCGTGGTCCCGCTGCACTCACCTGTCCAGGTGAAGCTGCTCACACCGACACGCAGAAACAAAAGCGCAGAGACCCGGAAACACATCTGAACTTTTCAGGCCGTTTCCTCCTCTTTGTGGTTCCGTCTTCTTGACTGAAGGGCGAACTGCTGACACCGGAAACAGGAGTGCTCTTCAAAATAAAATTACTAGAGTCGTTAGTATTTCACTAGAAAACATTTTAAATATCTGAACCAGTTTATTTTTTATCCCCGGTTCTAAACGAAGGCCAGTTGTGATATTAACACATCGTGATTCGCCTGAGCTTTAGTTTCCATCACAGCAGATGACTCCGCCCTCTTTTAAGGTTGTGTTACCGATCTGAACCTAGGTGATGTAAAGCTGCTTAGTCCGACAGTGCACCTGAGCAGGTAATTATTCCAGCTGTCCTGGGTTCAGTCATCACTAACAGACAAGAATATGAAGCCTGGATCTTTCCCCAAGAATGAAACTGAACCATCCCGCGGTCCGGACTCCACCGTTTTATTTTGAAGGTGAGACCGGAAAAGGGCGGCTCAGTGGGACCTTCTTACTGAGCGAAGTTTCGAACAAATAACTGATAAACAGGTGAATTTGTGAGAGCAGGTGTGATGGCCTCGGAGGAACAGTCCGGTGAGTGTGTGTGGAAATCATCTTAATTAAAGCCGATCCAATCATTGTTCTCCGTCTGCGCTTCTCAAAGTCATCAAACTGTCCGAACAAAGTCATCAAACTGTCCGAACACAGAGGACACTTCATTAATATACACCTGTACGTGTGTGCGGGCGTGCGCGTGCGTGTAGTTTACTGGTTAGTTTTTGGTGAAAAACGCAGTTTGAGCGGGTTTTTCGTGGGTGACGCAGTTTTTAATTTCAGTTACTTTCACTTTCATGTAAAAGATTACTGTGTGTGTGTGTGTGTGTGTGTGCAGGAGCAGCAGGAGGGAGGACGAGGAGAAGCAGTAAACACGAGCCTCCAACAGGTGTGGTCTCTTCAATTTTATGTTCCAGAAGAAACAGGAACCATAAACACGAACGAGCTCTGACTAACACATGATAACTTAAGACCAAAGAAAAGCTGGCAGGTGGATGGTGAAGGATTTAAGCTCAGCATGAGTGTGAGCTGGTCTCAGCTGGTTCTGCAGGCTTGGTTATATTGAAGCTGCTCCTCAACCTTCCGGTTACAAGACGAATATCGTACAGCTCTAGTTGTGCTCCCTCACAGCACCTCCTGTCAGCTCTCAGTCAGAACAGAAAACAGTTTGGTCATGTGATATTTAAAAATCAGCTAATACCGTCCTTTGTAGATCAGCCTGGAATGTCCCGCATATACGATCTGATCTCTGTGTGTCTGTGTTCAGTGTCACTCAGGTTGGTTCTGGTCGGGAAGACTGGAGAAGGAAAGAGCTCCAGTGGAAACACCATCCTGGGAAGAGAGGCCTTCAGAGCTGCGTCCAGTCATTCCTCAGGTATCACACACACATGTGTAGATGCTCACACACACACACACACACACACACACACACACACACACACACACACACACAGTGGACGAGGATGTAACATCCTGGACAGGGAGGAACGCTGGGTTGAGGGCGGAGTCAAGGAGGCCATTTACGTGAAAGACCATCTCTGAATGGAGGAGGGGCCCAAGGGTCCATCTGTCACCATCTTACAATGCTGTGATTGCAGCCGTTCCCCAGCTCTCTGTGAATGGTACTCATGGTTATTGATCAGTGGTTGTTGATCAATGGTCATGAGAATTTGCATATTAATGATCATAATCTGACCTCCCAGCCCATTGTTCCTTCAGTGGTGCTGGTTTCCATCATTGTGTTTATAAGGTTGAAACCTGCAGTCAGCTGAGACTGAAGAAGCCACCTGGATGATGATGAAACGTTTCTCCCACTGAAAACATCCAGATGAACAGAATCTACTATCCAAAACACAAACTTAACAATGTGGTGTATGCTGTACAGTGCAGCGAGGAATGCTCAGACCTCTACATTGGAGAGACCAAACAGCCACTTCACAAGCGCATGGCACAACACAGAAGAGCCACCTCCACAGGACAAGACTCAGCAGTCCATCTGCATCTAAAGGTCAAAGGTCACTCTTTGAGGATGCCAATGTTCACATTTTGGACAGAGAGGACAGATGGTTTGAAAGAGGAGTGAAAGAAGCATCTATGTCCACTGTGAACGACCATCTTTGAACAGAGGCGGGGTTTACGACACCAACTCTCTGCCATCTATAATCCAGTTTTGAGATCCCTTCCCAGACGCCTTAACGCCCACTCACATCCTGGGCCATCTGACCTCAGGAATTCGCATGATAAGGTGGGGCCAGGTTTCACAATGAACCCACCCGAAACTCTGGCTGATTGGGACCCACACCCAGTTTCACACCTTGGCTCAGGCGATTAGGTAGAGGATCATCAGGGGTCCTTTGTCCCTCTGTGGGGGGTTACTCCCACTAGGCTTAAATCTGGGACTCTCCACCAGTTCTGGTCAGCTGACCAGCTAGCACCAGTGTTCACGGAGATCTTCAACCTTTCTCTGGCCCAAGCAGTGGTCCCCACATGCTTCAGAGAGTACATCATTGTCCCTGTCCGGAGAAACAACAGCCCGCTTGCCACAATGACTACCGCCCAGTAGCACTGACTCCAATAGTGATGAAGTGTTTTGAAAGACTGATGAGAGATCACATCACTTCTTCACTTTCTGCCACCATTGACCCACTTCAGTTTGACTGGACTACAGTTCAGCATTCAACACAATAATTCCCTCTAAGCTTTTCTTTTCTATTCTATTCTATTCTATTCACCAAGTTGACAGATCTAGGACTCAGCTCATCACTGTGTCAGTGGATCCTCAACTTCCTCACAGACAGACCCCAATCAGTGAGGGTGGGAAAACAAGTCTCCATCTCACTCAGCACTGGAGTGCCTCAGGGCTGTGTTTTAAGCCCCCTGCTGTACTCACTGTACACTTATGACTGTGTAGCCACATCCGACACCACCTCCATTGTCAAGTTTGCTGACAACACTGTTGTTTTGGGCCTGATCTCCGACAACATCGAGACGGCCTACCTGGAGGAGATTAGGAACCTGGAGACCTGGTGCCAGGAGAATAACCTCCTCCTAAACATCAGCAAGACTAAGGAGCTGATCGTGGACTTCACTACAAAGCAGGCGAGGAATTACAAACCCCTCATCATCAGTGGCACGCCAGTGGAGAGAGTGGACAGTTTCCAATACCTGGGTGTCCACATCACTCAGGACCTGTCATGGTCCTGCCACATCAACTCCCTGGTTAAGAAAGCCCGTCAGCGTCTCTTCTTCCTCAGAAGACTTAGAGACTTCCATCTGCCACTGAAGGTGCTCAAGAACTTCTACTCCTGCACCATCGAGAGCGTCCTGACGGCAAACATCTGCACCTGGTTTGGGAACAGCACCAAGCAGGACAGACGAGATCTGCAAAGGGTGGTACGCTCGGCCGAACGCATCATTCAATCAGAGCTCCCTGACCTGCTGTCCATCTACACCAAGCGGTGCAAGTCCAAAGCTAGGAAGATTATGATGGACCTCTCCCATCCCAACAATGGACTCTTCTCACTGTTGAGGTCTGGGAAGCGTTTCCGCTCCCTTAAGGCCAAAACAGAGGAAATGAGGAGGAGCTTCTTCCCCCAGGCTATTCGGGGCCTGAACCAGGTGTAGGACTGGACTCTCATACATCGCTGCACCAGACACGCTCTGTTTATTTGCACGCTTCTTATAATTTATTTTGTAAATCGTTATTTGCACATCCTATTCTTACTGTAAATTTCTAAGTTAAAATCTGTAAATTTTGTCATAATCTGTAAATCTTTAAATTCTTTACTGTCATTTAATGGTCTGGCATTGCAGAGCAATAAGCATTTCACCACATGTTGTACTGTGTATGATTATGTGTGTGACAAATAAAATTTGAATTTGAACTGAAGAAGCTTCTCGGACCGAAGCCTCTATAACAGGGGTGTCAAACTCAAATACACAGTGGGCCAAAATTCAAAACTGGAACAAAGTCGCGGGCTGACATTAATATTTATTGAAAAAAAAAAAACTTCCTCCAGATATAAGAATGAATCTTTTCTTATGGACTCAAACACGTTTTGCTGAAAAACTGAATATGGAACAAGCAAAGCTTAATACTAAACAATATATATATTAGCTGTATAATACCAGTAGGCCAGCTCTGATAGTAATTTGGTATGGCTTCGCGGGCCAAATGTAGTTAGGCTGCTTGACACCTATGCTCTATAATGATTACAGAACCAGGCTGTGTGTTCTCACGTCACTACAGTCCAGAAGTGTTCAGGTTAAAGACCAGCAGAGTCCAGTATGAGACCCATATTTACATTCCAGCCTCTGTTAGGTGATCTCTGCACAGCCTTCTTCATGTTCAGGTGAAGTCTGTGTTCGTGCTTCATGTAAATTCAGTCTAACTGATCTGTTTCCTCCTCAGTGACGGCTGAGTGCTCCAAGCAGCAGGAGAAGCTGTTCCAGAGGACCATCTCTGTGGTGGACACTCCCGGCCTCTTCGACACCACGATGTCTGAAGACGCCGTGAAGAGGGAGATCTCCAAATGCATCAACATGTCGGCCCCGGGGCCCCACGCCATCCTGCTGGTCATCAGGGTGGGACCCTTCTCTGCAGAGGAACGAGACGCCGTGAAGAAGGTGGAGGAGATCTTTGGAGAGGGTGCCTGGAGGTACACCATGATCCTCTTCACCCACGGAGACAAAGTCGAAGAAGACTTTGATGAGTTCATAAAGGAGGAGTCGGGACCTGAGCTGCAGGAGGTCCTGATGAAGGCTGGAAACAGATACCACGTCTTCAACAATCTCAGAGCCAACGACCGTCGCCAAGTCTTGAACCTGCTGGAGAAGGTGGACAAGATGGTGGCCGACAACGGAGGAGAGTCTTACTCCAACAAAACCTACCTGCAGGTGGAGGAGATGCTGAAACAGAGAGAGTCAGAGCTCAGAGAGTTCTACGAGAAGAAGCTGACGGAGGAAGAAGACAAGGTGAAGTCAGAGTACGAGAAGAAGCTGACGGAGGCTCGGGAGGAGAAACAGCAGTTAGAGAAACGACTGTGGTGTGAGCTGGAGGAGGTGAGGAGGTACTATCGGGCTTTAGAGAACGGAGTCCGTCAGATCGTGGAGCAGATGACCAGAGATGACTGTTTTGATGAAATCCTCACCAAGTTCCACGAGACCTTGAAGCTGAACTGAAGTGATGCTGACTCCCACTCACAGCACTCAACTCTCCACCTGGTTCAGAGGCCGAACACACTAAAGATTTTGGGCGGTGCTGTTCCAGAAGCTTCCATCAGCTTGTGGGGTCATGACTTTGCTGAAGGTGATGTTTTCCAGGAGAGTTTGTGAGATCTTCAGGATTCATGAGCTGGAAATTTGTCCTGGAACTGCTGATGTGTTTGCAGTAGCTGTAAGAAGCACAGGATTACCTGTAGTTTAAATCTGAGTTAATAATGGACTGCCAGCAGGATGGGAGCATGGATCAGAGTGTTGCATACCGACAGATTTCCTTTTGTTCTGTTGCTCGCACAGTTAAATAAATGGAGCAAATATACATTCACAGAATGGAATAGATGGTGTTGAAGCTGACTCTGAGCTGCTTATCCTGCTCTTAAATTAACTGAAAATTTGTTTATAGACAAAAGGTGAAGCATGATAGTTTAACCTTCCTCTTTATGATGGAAGTGGGAAATAAACTCTTCTCTAATCAAGAAGTGGAAAGAGTGCCAGATTTCCACATACTCAGTCATCACGTTAACCAAACGTAACTGTAACCATGATTGTTAGCGCACATCAGAATGAAATTTGGTGCATTTCCTCACCATCAGAGTGTATAGTATAATTAATAAATCTAAAGGGATGAGAAAAATCTCACATATGTTCACCTGGGAGTAGAAGAAAAATGTGTCTATAAGGGATAAAAAGAGAAACTGTACAGAATATTATAAAAATAAGATTAATAGCTCCAGAAAAATGCTGTGTGAAACCGTTTCAGGTATGAAATTATGAAATTGCTTTGTCCTAAATATACAAAAAATTACATATTAATGGTCATAAACTGACCCCACAGCCCGTTGTTCATTCAGTGGGTCAGGTATTACACAAATGTCCTGTTTGTAAGGTTGGAGACCTGCAGTGTTGAGATGAAATTATTTGAAGTGCTTCAATTCTATGCTTTATATTAACTAAAATGCCATATAACCATATAGTGTAGTATTAAGTGGACACGGCCCTGAAAATAAAGGTATTAGACTACGTGTCCTTGGGGGGTAGAATGGTGCAGACTCTCGCCCACGCCGGCCTGGGAGAAAGTAGATAACGGGACCATCTTCTAGGAGAAAGTTAGTGAAACACTGTTGTTTAGACTAGAGAGGGACTAGCAGGCACCTAGTTTTTGAGAGAAAAAGGTTGTTGATTTCTGTGTATCAATGTGCTGCTGGAACTGCCCCAGTGGATTTGATGTGAAAATCCCCACGTACAAGTAATAAAATTAATTGTTTATTCTGAGAAAAACAGGAATGGGGTATTACACTGTTTTATGATGCATTATACTGCTGATTAATAAGAAATGCTGTTTGTGTAGAATCATGCGCTTATTTGTCTGATTAGAAAGAACAAAACATACTGCACAGGAAGCCAAGATCGTAACGTAGGCTCACTGAGAGAAAGAATGTGAAGGCTTAGTTTGGGCCTGAAGCTCTAAGAATGTGAGAAATGGTCAGACACTTGGAGATCTTGCCGGACACCCTCCTGTGCACATCTCCCGTCCGGCCGTTTGTAATGCTCTAAGTGTTTGTATGGAATAAAGAGATTGTTGAGCATTAAACACCGAGTGTTGTTCTTCCTTCAGCCCAAAGATCAAAGAATTGGGATATTTAATAACGTTCAACACATTTCTGTTCTTGTTGTTACTGATGAACATAAAAAGCTGAACTCACTAATGTTTTCTGATTATTTTATTTAAATTTTATTTAAATCGTTTTTGATGGTAACGTGCTAACATGGCTAACGCTAGCATCACCGCACGTAGCTCCGTTATTTTAAGGTCATCTTAGTTTATGAAAACAGCTGTACGAGCTCGCTACGTGTTTTGTAAGCTGCTGTGCTCTTCACAAATAAAGCTGGAAGCGTGGGGCCGGCACGATGGCGAACTAAGCAGTTGTAAAGTAGTGTAAAGTAAAATGAAAAGTAGACAACAGAAGGAATTTGAAAGTAAATTACTTTACAATATAAATAACTATTGTAATAGACAGTTTATGTCAGAGGCTGATAAGAAATCCCTGTTGTCTTTACAGGCTCAATTAGATGATCTATACAAGAAAAAGGCTCATGGAGCTTACATTAGAGCTCGTGCAAAATGGAAAGAAGAAGGTGAAAAAGTGCTTCATATTTCTACAATCTGGAGAAACGGAGGCAAGAAAAGAAATCTATTAAGACATTAATCGTAAATGGGGGGGAATGCACAAATCATAAGACTATAGCAGAAGAAAAACATAAATTTTACTCAAATTTACACTCGCCTAAATATTTAATTACTGATTCATTAAGTTTTTTTGATCAGATTGAAAAATCGATTCTGCATTCAGAGACATTTGTGACTCTGATATATGACTGGATGACTGAGATCAAGCCTTAAACAAACTGAAAATGGACAAAGCTCCTGGTCAGGATGGCTTGACTGCCATCTTTTATAAATTCTTCTAGAAAGAAATAAAACAATTTTTCTTCCAAACTATTAGTGAAATCATTAGTAATGAAACGTTAGCAACGACAATGAAACAGGGTCTTATCTCCCTTATTCCCAAACCTGGTAAAGATAAAAGATTAATCGATAATCTACGACCAGTTACTCTATTGGATACAGATTATAAAATTCTTGCTCATGTTATTGCAAACAGATTAAAGGACGACTTAGATCAGATTATTAGTGAAACACAATCTGGGTTCTTAAAAATCGTTCTATCCACAATAATATTATGTTTTAGATCTACTGGATTATAATCGCTTAATTGAAGATGATGGTGTGATTCTTTTTTTAGACTTTTATAAGGCATTTGATACGGTCGAACATCCTTTCATTTTAAAAGCTTCACAGTATTTTGGTTTTGGTAAAAAATTCATAGATTTAATCTCTCTATTATACTCTGACATCAATAGTTCTATTTCTTTACCTTTTGGAACGTCTGAACGATTTAACATCAGTCGAGGAGTCAGGGGTGTCCAGCTTCTCCGTTACTTTTCATTATTGTAACAGAACTTTTAGCTATTTTCATGAAACACAATCCAAATATTCAACCACTGAATTTGATGGGAGCCCCGTTGATCGTAATTCAATTAGCAGATGATACTACACTGTTTTTAAAGAACATGTCACAGGTTCCTCTCGCACTAAATGAAATTTCACTGAATATTAGAAAATGCGAATTATTAACTATTCATGATTGTAAACCCAGTAGCTCTCTTAACATAGCTATTAAAACTGAAATTAAATATTTGGGTATTATAATCTCAAAGAATACAGATAATAGAGAAAATCTAAATTTTGAGCATATTACCCATAAATCTAAAAAGAGCCTAATCAACCTCTCCATCTTTGGACGCGTCTTTCTTACTAAAACAGAAGGTATCTCTCAACTGATTTATCCATCACAATGCTTATATGTTTCCAACAGACTAATCAATAATATAAATCACATTAACATTAATTACATTTGGAGAAACAAGCAACATTATGTTAGGAAGAATGATGTAGTGAAGTCATTTGAAGAAGGAGGTTTGAATGCGATTTATTTTGAAGCAATGATGGTTCCATCAAACTCAAATGGTTGCAGTCTTTCATAAATAACTCAAACAGTATTTGGTTTTATTTCCCCAAAGTAATCTTTGAGAAGCTTGGTGGCATTGAATTTCTCTTAAAGTGTGACTTTGAAATTACCAATTAAATTATCCAATTTTCATAAACAGGTTCTCCAGTACTGGAAAAGGATTTACAAGCATAATTTTTCTCCACATACAAATTCGATTTGGAACAACAGATGTATACTGATACAAAGAAAATCCATCTTTTATAAGGACTGGATGGGTCATGGAACTTGGATGGTTTTACACCTTTTAGACAATGACTTAAATGTGTTAACATATAACAAATTCATAGATAATTATGGCTTATCATGTACTCAAAGTAAATTCATTAAAGTTGTGAAGGCCATTCCCCCTGCAATGATTCAGATGGCTAAAGCCAGTTTAACCGATTCTTCCTCTATAATTCGTGAACCGTCCTTAATTATTGATGATCGCCGATTTAAAGGAAAGGCACGCAATAATAAATTTTTAAGGACAATTCTCACCAAACAACTTTTCCCTTCTCATTTAAAAAGAAAATATTTGTTTAAAGATTAAAAGACATGTATCTGGTATTCTTCATTTTAATTGAAAATGTTTAGCAAGAAAACTAGGCAGTAATCAGGAAGCTGGAATGGAATGAAAAATATAACAAGCCATTGATAAAAACAGAGTAAAATTAAACATTTTACGAATCACAAATGAGACCATTCTCAATTTGAAACTATGCAACTAAGTTGTTTTTATGGTGTAACATCCTGAGTATACACACAAAAGAATCCAGAACACTTAGAAGTTATAAATAATAACAGTAAACTTATTCAACAGTTGTATTTTCTGGTCCACAAGTAGTTAGAAAATGACACAATGTACTTTTCCCTCTGAACTCTCACAGGTATAATTCATTCAATTTCACGGAGAATAGGTGTTTGTAAATTTGTAAGACACACACATGCTTTCAAGATCTTATTAATATTTTTTTTAACTGATGTGGGATGTGATGCAAAATTGAGAAAGGTTTCAGTCTTTGAATGGAACGCTCTACATGTATTCTTGCACAGGAAATCTTCCTGCTGTTCACTTCCTCCTGTGTGAATTGTCCGTTGGTGAGGAAGGACGGGATGTTCAGTCAGACCCCTTCTGGTAGGATGTCCCGAATTGTGAAGCCCTTATCTGCAATGACCATGTCACCTGGTTGTACATGTTGCAGTACTCCACAGTCAGCTGTTATGGCCTTATCTGAGGCACTTCCACCATTCAAGTTGCTTACAAAGGTTATTACACCATTAGGAGCCACACCAATTAGAGCCTTTAGTTTGGTCCGTCCTTTGTAGTGGCTGTACAAATGACTTTGTGTGTCAAGTCTCTCTGTGTTAGAAACAGAAACTTCCGTGCAGTCAAGCACAATCCTGCAGTTAGGAAATGTTGGAAGCAATCTGGCAGCGATGTCTGATTCTTGGTTCTCGAGGGAATGTTGTTTTCCAGCATGCCAACATACAAAATGTCATACAGTGCACTAACAATTGTTGTAAAAATATTAGTTACTGTGGCTCTGCTGCAGTTAAACCTTGTTGAAAGGTCTGCATGACCAAAATTAAGTTTGAGCTTCACCAGGGTTAGAAATAACTGGTCAATTAGGGGCATCATTTGGACAGTCCAATCAGAATGATATTTAAGATCAAATCTGGAAAGAAGGGCTTCTAAAAACAGGACAGAAGCAGCATCTGATCTTTCACCTTGATTTTCACCAATAGCTGGGACCTGCTCTTCTTTCTTCTTTTTTCTAACAGGGTTGTCGTCATCTGGGAACTGAAAAGACTTCCTGTCGTTCCATGCAAATCGTGTTGGCCGCGCAGCTTTTCCTTGAGGGAAGTGCCAACTGCAGACTCTTGGGTTGCAGTTTGGGGTGAAGTTTTCACGTCTGTGGAAGTGTTTAAAAAGGCAGAGAGAAATTTCAGATCATACAGTAGCCCTCCATTAGTTATGATGTGACCGTAACAGTGACCGTAATTAAAGGAGCTTGAAAAGAAAAGCGTGGGAGAGAAGCTTCTCTCATCCAGATGGGCAACTCTACTAACTAACCTTATGAATAAAATAAAGTTCACTATCAGTAACATCATAGCACCACCCAGCAGTATATAAACTCCGTCATGCTAGCTAGCACGCAGTACGAGTTATTGTAAGTGACTGTAAAAAGTCAGCACAACGAAAATAAACTCCACCTGAACTTGGTTTATGTCTGACCCAGATAGACTGCAGGTCATAACTTCTTACCTGAAGTTCAGTTCACCTGCCACTAGGACCGGCGGGTCTCTGCTCCTGCCTCCCCTTTCCCTCATTCACCTGCTGGTCTCCACCACTTGCTAATGTTACTGAATCTGTGGAAGCCCTGCGATGCCACCACCAAACAACTGAGTTATTTTTACACACCTGCCAGCATCTGGCCAATCCAGTTCGTTAATCTTAATTATGTAAATTCTCAAGACCACTGATCAATAACCATGAGTCCCATTCACAGAGAGTTGGGGAATGGCTGCAATCACAGCATTGTAAGATGGTGACAGATGTACCCTTAGGACCGATCCTAAGGGGACCCGATCCTTGGGGTGGACCAATTTTTGGCGCAGCGTGTTTTGGGGTTTAACAGCCACAGAGACCCGGTGTTTAGAAAAATGTGTCTCAGCTGCTCTGATACTCCTGACACGTACGGGATCACTACAGGTTTTTGCTTGGGCAGCGGTTGTCCTTCTCTCCTGGATCGGCTGGAGCTTTCTTTAGGAGTCTTTCCAGCTTTGACAAAAGTCCAGAATTTACATAATTAAGATTAAGGAGCTGACCTCCCAGCACATTGTTCCTCAGTGGGCTGGTTTCAGTCATTATGCAAATGTCCTGTTTATAAGATTGAAACCTGCAGTCAGCTGAGACTGAGGACGTCACCTGATGATGACGAAACGTTTCTCCCACAAAATGCTACGTCCAGATGAACAGAAGCAACTTTTTGGAGATTTACTTTCCTGGATGATTGAGAATTGTTACACCCCGGCCCAGGGAAAACCGGCGTGCAACAAAAGGAAAATTTAAAAAAAGGAAAGTACCCCCACACTCCCTGCTCTCAAGGAAGACGAACCAAAAAAACAACTGCCACGGATTTTGCAACAGCCAGCCAGTTTATTAAGTCCCAAAAGGTAGCGAGGGTCAGGGTGAGCATGGCCAAAACAACAAACAAAAGCTTTAGAAATGAAATGCAACTGGCTCACCTACACGGAAAACCCCAAGAGCAAATTACAGGTGTCTTACCTGCCTCCACGGTACTTGCACTAAGTACCGCAGCAATTTCCTAATGTTGTAAACCTGCTCAACATTTGGCAATAAAACCCTTTCTGATTTCTCCCTAACCAAAAACAGGAGAAAAGGTTCCCAAAGAAAATGGCCCCCAAAGCACTGGCATCTACCTCGAGCTTGAAGGGACGTGTAAAGTCGGGGGCGGCAAGTACAGGAGCACTGCAGAGGAGAGCCTTGGCAGCTTCAAAGGCAAACTGACATGTCTCTGACCACATGAATGGTGACTTAGGACTGGTAAGACTGGTTAACGGGACTACTACCTCAGAGACGTTTTTGCAGAAACTGCGGTAGTAACCGGCCATGCCTAAGAAACGACGCAGCTCGCGACGCGTTTGAGGAGCTGGGAAGTCTAATATTGCCTGCACTTTCACGGCAACAGGGAGGACTCGACATTGTCCTACTTGCTTGCCTAGGTAGGTTACCACAGCTTTTCCAAACTCACATTTAGCCAAGTTTAGTGTCAGAGAGGCATCACGCAGGTGGTCAAATATTTTGCTAAGGATTTTGAGGTGTTCAGTCCAGGTGGATGAATAGGCCACTATATCCAAATACACTTCACAATTTCTGACTCCATGTAACACAGTGATCATCAGTCGCTGGAATGTGGCTAAGGGCATTTCTTAACCCGAATGGCATAAAAATGGTCAGGTGTAACAAAGGCACTGATTTCGGACGCACGGTTAGTTAACGGAAGTTTGCTGCGGCGACATCAGAGGCACTTGTGTCTGCTATTGGTGTTTCGACTACTTCGGGTAAAGGAAAAACTTTGCATCCAGCTAAATCATTCCCAAGAATGATGTCAATGCCCTCAACTGGCAACTGAGGTCGCACCCCAAGTTTAACTTCCCCTGATACAAACTGTGACGACAGCTGCACAGTGTGCAATGGCACACGCATAACCCCCATTTTAACTCCCCACGCTAACATGTCGGCGCCACAATACGATTGGGCTGAAAAAGATAAAACACCCTCACAAATGAGTGACTGTTTTGTGTCACGCAGAATGGTAACAGCAAGTTTCTTCTCTCCTCCCACCAAAGAAGCACAACCTTTCGACACAAACGGTTTGAACTCGTCATCTATCCTGTCCTTCTCAGTTTTAAGTACAGTCACCCCTTCTAAAGCGTAAGGTTTGGTTTGCAGAAAGCTGACTGGACTGCTCCTTTCTCTTAAGAACGGGACAGGCAGCAATGAGGTGTCCTTGCTCATGGCAATAGTAGCACTCTCTATTTTCAGTGGTTGCGGATGTGATACTGCGGGTGTTCTTTGGAGACCAGATTTTTGGACTGACTGAGTTTGGTGTGCTGTGAACAGGAGATGAAAACGCACCTTTGTGTGTCAATGCAAACTCATCGGCCTGTACAGCAGCAGCGACAAGAGTTGTAACCTTCTGTTCATTTAAGTAGGTTACTACTTTTTCTGGGAGTTGACTTTTAAATTCCTCCAACAACACCAGCTCACGCAAATCATCCAAGGTTTTTACCTTGGTAGCGTGACACCATTTATCAAACAGAGTTTTCTTTTCTCTGGCAAACTCTACATAAGTCTGGGTGGCAGTTTTTCTAAGACCTCTAAATTTTTGCCTGTAAGCTTCTGGGACAAGCTTGTATGCACGTAGGACAGCAGCCTTCACCATTTCATAATCCAAACTGTCCTCCAATGAAAGAGCTGTGCACACCTACTGAGCTTTCCCCACCAATTTGCACTGGAGTAGAAGAGACCCTACAGTCTTTGGCCAGTGTAGTGCACCTGCAATGCGCTCAAACACGGTGAAATATGAATCTACCTCAGTCTCTCTAAAAGCTGGGACTAATTTGATGTGCCTACTTACATCAAAGCTGTCCTCTGACTGCGGGGATGGTGACTGATACAGCAGCTCCCCTCTCTCCAGAGCCCTAAGCTTTAAGTGCATGGCATCCACCTCCAACTGCTGCTTCTGTAACTCAACCTCCTTTATGTGCAGTGTTAACTGCAGCTCTTCCGCAGAAGGGCCAGTTTGAGGAGGGAGATCTTTCAGTGGGGCAGGAATGCCAGCAACAGCTCCCGCCTGAACTCCCCCTGCAGGAGCTGGCTCACCAAACGACCCCCTTTCATGCAGTTTAACACACAGGAGGTCTTTCAGCTCTTTCTTCTTCACATTAAATGGCACAGGCACATCTAAAAAGTTTGCAATGAGCACCAAATAGTCCTTTTTGGACTCATGGTGAACTCCTCTAATTTAAACTCCATACTAACACACCCACTACGAACACCCTTCCCCCCACACAAGAAAAAAATCCTGCCAACCAGTAAAACAGAGCCAACAAAGGACACTGGTAACTCACCGGCGATGATGACGACAGCTTCGGTTCGTAGAGTATGCTTGGGGAGTGTGATCGTGTGTACAGCGTCTCTTTATGTCTGTCTCCACGTTGGTTGAGTGTGGAGTGAGTGCATATGAGAGCATGAGGGTGGGAATGGATGTTTGTATCTGTGTGTGCCTGTATGTCTGTGTCTATATGTCAGGTTGGGTATCAGACGCCACCTCTCTGGGGACACCTCAGGCCCTCCAAGGTTTGGAGGCCTATCTCCCCCTACCACCACTTCCCCTGCCGGTGGCGGACTCCCTCAGGTATCGGTGCGTTGGTGGTTCTTTGTGTCCGGGGATGGGCGTCCAGGTACACACCGGCTCACTCCTTGGCGGCCGCTTATCGGGGCCTGGAGCCTGGGGCTCGCTCGGGCCACTTCGGAGGTGGGGTGCCCCCGGCCTCTCGGCCTGGGGCTCGGTCACTCAGGCACGGCTGGCTGCCGGCGGAGCTCACGGGCGCGTCACTGCAACTCCCCCTGGCTTCTGCTCCGCGGCTGCTGAGTGAGCCCTCATCTGGGACTCTCCTCAGCTCTTTCTGGGACAGTGGCGCGGCTGCCCCTCTGTTGGTCTTCCTTGGTCTCTTGTGTTCTGGGGGCCTCTGGATGTCTGGAGTCTTGATCTCTTCCATACCTGCTTCATGCCCTGGAGGACGGGGCTGTGGCCCCCCCACACCCTCTAGCAGATCATCACATGAAGGAACCTTTTAAAAACAAGCGCGTCCATGCTCACAGGTGTACACACGGGTGACCACACCCACAAACTACACCCTTTTTGGCTCCTACCTCAAAGCACACTGTGTTCTGTTGATCTTATGTGCTGCACAATAATGTTTAATATTTAGTATTTACTGTCATATTCCCATATATCATTGTGATGTTGTTTATTCTGTTACTCTTGTTCTCTTCTGCTTGTTTTCTTTTTTCTTTCTCAGCAGGTGATCCAGGTGATTGATATATGCATTTTTTTCTCTTTTCTGCTCGTTCTGTTGGTTTTTGTCTTTTGCCCTTCTCCCCCGTCCCTCTTCTCAGCTGTTTCTCTTTCCCTCTTTCTTTCTCGCCTTCTTTCCTCCAGTCAAGTCTGTCCCGTATTCAGCAAGTGAAAATAAAATAAACAATAAAAGGTGAATCAAATGGACCATTATGGCAAGGCTGGGATGGTCAGTTTGGTAAAGTAAATCCGTTGGGCATCTTTCTTTGCCTTTAGACAATAATTCTGCTGCAAAAGAGCCAAACGGGACAGGCAAAAAAAACCAAAAACCAAAAAACCCTGCCAACCAGTAAAACAGAGCCAACAAAGGACACTGGTAACTCACCGGCGATGATGACGACAGCAACAAACAAAGAACAAACGAGCCCACGCTCCAAGCCAACCCAAACGAGACGAAAAAAAGGAACGGACGAGCCCCCAATTATGTTACACCCCAGCCCAGGGAAAACCGGCGTGCAAATTTAAAATTAATTAAATTTTTTAAAAAAAGGAAAGTGCCCCCACACTCCCTGCTCTCAAGGAAGACGAACCAAAAAAACAACTGCCACGGATTTTGCAACAGCCAGCCAGTTTATTAAGTCCCAAAAGGTAGCAAGGGTCAGGGTGAGCATGGCCAAAACAACAAACAAAGGCTTTGGAAATGAAATGCAACTGGCTCACCTACACAGAAAACCCCAAAAGAAAATTACAGGTGTCTTACCTGCGTCCCTCACCAAAAACAGGAGAAAAGGTTCCCAAAGAAAATGGCGTCTCACCCCTACAGCTACCAGGTAAAAAATATTGACAACTATTTACATCTATTTACAACAAACTATTTACAACTAGTGATGTGACGTTCTGTATCGAGGCTTCAAAGCTTGTGTCGAGTACTGGAGGGGGCGTTTCCGCGATGTGCGTAACGAGGCTTGCTTCATTTATGGGAGGAGCTGAAAATGATGACGTCCGAAGCCTCGCTGCCCGGCTGTACCACGTGACTGGTTCATGAAGTGGTTTGAACTTTGCCGCGAGCTATGACAGCGATATAAACCCCTCAGACTTCATTCAAAATGTGGGTGTTTGATGGAGAGCTGCGGTTAGTGAGAGTTTGGAGACAGTTTGGAGGTTTATGAGAGAAAGTCAGGAGAGAATGGAGCCAGCTAAGAAGAGGAGGATGTCCTCCCCTGTGTGGGAACATTTTGATCTTATTCCTCCCAACAAGGTATGTAAATTTCTACAGAAGATGTATTTTCATAATACTGACGGTACAATACAATTTATGTTAAGCTGTCTGTACTTTTGTACAAGGTGAAGTGTTTGCTATGTGCCAGGGAGCTGGGATATAACAACAACACCTCATCCATGCTTAGGCACTACAGAGCTTTGCATGAGAATAAGGGGAACACCGATTGTGGAGCAAGACCAGGTGAGCCATCAAATGCAATGATAATATAGCATGCAGTAATGTTACTAAATGATATAACAATATTATACAGCTGTAATAGGTTACGTGTGTGATATTTATATTTGTGCTTTGTCTTTATTGTCTTTCCTCAGGAGAACAATCTCAAATAGATGAAGACCTGGTTACCATGGTGATTGAGGACTCCCAGCCATTTAGCATTGTGGAGGACAAAGGATTCAAAAGATTTGTTAAAACATTAAATCCTAGCTATGTTCTCCCCACTGAAAAGGCCATAAAAGCAGTGAAAATTTAGTTTTTACAGAATAAAATGTGAACAGGCAGGACTGAGGCTCAAAGCCTCAGTGTGTAGCTGTCCATACCTCAACATTACAAAAGCACAACCACTGTCCACACCCCAACCACACCTCACCTCACAGTAAATGATCATTTCCATTTTAAGCATTTCCAAATGATCATTTTCCATACTGCCAGTATAAATATAAACAGTATACTGCCATCACTACAATAGACATGTTTTACACACTCCTTCTGTTGTTGACATTTACAGGCTGTGTGCAAAAGGCCACACTCTTCAAATTCATGCCAACTAATATTTTTACGTCCAGTAGGTGGCCTACTAGAGCAAATGAAGCTTCAAGAAGCTTTGCGCTGGGGTGAACCAATTGGATGAAGAGCTTCAGTGCTTCATGAAGCTTCATCTGCCCATCACTATTTACAACACAGCAAAAGCTTCCAGAATACAGACTCACACGCAGCCACATGCACAGTTCGTTGGGAACAGGAAGTAGGCGGGGGGGGGGGGGGGGGGGGGGGGCGTGCCGGTTGAGAAAGGTCCTCATTTATAGCCGGCCTCTCCCAGTCCTCCACCAATGGTCAGCCTCCACCTGGAACTCACATAGCAGCAATAACACAGGACACAAACTATGCCACCCTCTGGTGTGGCAGACAAAAAACACAGTGCAAAAAATATCCACAACACTGAATCATAACAGAATGCATCAACACCAGCTCCTTCAGGTGTGCTGTTTGGGCAGCAGGGGGCGATGTTTCCTCACACGTCCACTGTGGGCCTCATCTGTTTGTACCTGAAGGCTGTGAACTCCCACTGAGGATGTGCACTCAGAGTGTGAGGAGCCTGTCACGGGACTCAGACCACTGCAATAAAAGCAGCACTCACCCCGCCACAATAAGAGCCCGGCACTGACTTTGATGTGCAGACGTGAAACTGTGGGCGCTTTCTTCCTCACTCTGTCACTGCGCTGCTGTCTGACCTTCACACTGATCCTCTGCAGCTCACCTGCTCTTTGACACCCTCTGACTCTCACAGGTAGGACCTCCATCATCTCTTCTTCTTCTTCATGTGCTCCTGTGGCTGTTTGGAGGAGTTGGGCATGTTCTCAGAGAGGCTCAGAGTCTGTGTGAGGAAACGATCCTCACGACTAACACCAGCCTCCACGCCACCGTCAGCACACTCAGACACTTCAGACAGAAACCAGAGTTTAGGAAACTGGAATCATTTGGAGTTTTTACAGAAGGAACTACAATCTAATAAGATCTAATAGCAGGAGCCTGTGATGAAGTGTGACAGCACTGTGAGTCTGAGCAGGTTCAACTTCATCTGTCTGACAAACGGACGTCCACATGACCGACAGCCTTTATTAATTCTGCTTTGGACTAAACACCCTGTACATGATTATAAAGAAGAGTCAGACTTTATTATGTCAACTAATAAATAATTAAATTCAAACATTTCAACTGAAACAGTCAACTAGAAACTGGACTGACAAACTGTGAATCAATAAAAGTATAAACTTAAGTATTGTCATTGTGCAGTTGCTTTCACGGCGACATTAGGTAGCAAAACAACAAAGATGCAAAAGTGTAGAAACCAAAATAAGAAGTTTGAGTTACAGGAAACACTGTGGGGCTGTGTACAAGGGCACCATGATAAAATATAATGAACAAGGCTGGAAGTGCTGTGGTCACTGAGGAGAAGGAGACTACAGAGCTAGAAACTAAAGAAAGAAAGTAACGTAGATGAAACATGAACACGACATCAGGGAGCTTCTTCTTCTTCTCTTCCTGAACATTAACCCTTTGCCAAAGTCCTTCAGGGTGTCTTTAACTGCTTCCTGTCTGGATCCACCTCTGTGCTGGTTTCCTGCAGGGATCACTGATGCTGTGATGACACGATGTCTCATTTGTTCTGCGTTCTTTAAAGAACCTTTAGAACGCGTCGGTAACATCAGTGTGGCCGACTCTCTGCTCTCAGTTTGACATGAGTTCAGGTTTCCACGGTTACAGGGATGAAGGAGACGTGTCTCAGAGACAGTCGTCATCAGCAGCTCTGCAGCTGGACCTGATCGAACAGCAGAGCCCAGATGTTCCAGATGTTGGGCTGAGCTGTGAGGGATCCGGGGAAGGTCGTCCCATCATCACTGCAGTGCTTTTACTATCAACACATTTCAAACACACACAGATCCAGCTGTGTTCAAACCTCAGTCTCGATCAGCTGATTCCCATAAATGCACAGAGCTGATAGCATGATGCTAACTCTGACCTCCGACCCTGAAGACAGAGCACAGCTGTGCACAGATGTTTGTGACTGTGAGACACGGACGCAGTGTGGAGACGTTCCTGTCACAGGGCTGATGCTGCCGAGCAGCGCTGACCACACGCTCCACTCTCACTTCCCCTCATGTCTGAGAGAGAGGCTGTGGTTTATTAATACACACTGAGGTGTGGGGGCAGTCATCGAACAGGGGCATTGAGACCCCTCTGCAGTCTCACAGCACGGTGAGGGGGGGGCAGTCTCTACACATTCACCTGAATAGACTGAAACCAGCGAGGGCTCAGCAGCAGCATGCACGGAGCATGCTCCGTGCATGCTGCAGGGCTCACTTCCTGTTCATGTGTCAGAGTGACACCGCAGGCCCACAGGTCCCATTTCAGTCTCAGCGTGAGTTTACTTCCCCTCTGACCGCAGCGAGCTTCAACTTCTATGTTACATTATATTACATTTACATCATGGCTATATTTATATTATGATTATGTTTGTCACTGCTGGCTTTTTGTCACTCTGAGGTGCTGTTGCCATGGCACCCAGACTCAGCTTTCATACTGGTTTTATCCCCATGGATGATCTCCGAGCCACCACAGCTCACTGCTGAGACCCCCTCTCAGGTCTGGCACCAGGACCCGACCCGGGTTCACCCTCATATGAGGAGAGATGATTAATCTTACCTGAGAGTGTCCAGAGGATAAACGAACAGAGGGAATGATTGATTGATTGATGGATTGATGGATTGATGGATGAAGGATGGATGAAGGATGGATGGATGGATGGATGGATGAAGGATGGATGAAGGATGGATGGATGGATGGATGAAGGATGGATGAAGGATGGATGGATGGATGGATGGATTGATGGATGAAGGATGGATGAAGGATGGATGGATGGATGGATGGATGGATGGATGAAGGATGGATGAAGGATGGATGGATGGATGGATGGATGGATGGATGAAGGATGGATGGATGGATGGATGAAGGATGGATGAAGGATGGATGGATGGATGGATGGATTGATGGATTGATGGATGGATGGATGGATGGATGGATGGATGGATGAAGGATGGATGGATGGATGGATGAAGGATCGATGGATGGATGATGGATGGATGGATGGATGGATGATGGATGGATGGATGGATGGATGAAGGATGGATGGATGGATGAAGGATGGATGGATGAAGGATGGATGGATGGATGGATGGATGGATGGATGATGGATGGATGGATGGATGGATGGGTGAAGGATGGATGGATGGATGGATGAAGGATGGATGGATGGATGAAGGATGGATGATGGATGGATGGATGATGGATGGATGAAGGATGGATGGATGGATGAAGGATGGATGGATGGATGGATGAAGGATGGATGGATGGATGAAGGATGGATGGATGGATGGATGGATGGATGGTAGCAGGGTGTCACCATTAGACCAGGTGATGCGGGTGATGTCACGTACAGGCTGAGGTTACCTTGAGTGATCTTTAAGGACACAAGCTACAGGGGTGGCTGTAGCTCAGGTGGTAGAGCAGCTACTAACTGGAAGGTTGGTGGGTCGATCCCAGTCTGCTTCAGCCTGCATGCCAAATATCCTTGGCCAAGAATCCATGTGTGTATTAATGTTAGTTAGACAGCACTACAAACTTAGAGAAGTGCTGGTGTGATTGGGTGAGTGAACGAGTTGTGTACAGCACTTTGAGTGCTCAGATAGAGCTGTATAAGAACCAGTCCATTTACCAAACACTCAAAGGGTCATCTGAGGAGAAGCAGCTCTGAATATAACACAGACTGACCACAGGCTCAGAGCAGAAAGCAGATGTGAGCAGTGACCTATGAGAGCTGTGGTTTAGGTCACATGACCAGGAAGAGCCACAGACACTGCAGCTGTATTTATAAAAACACACTCTCTGACCACTTAAAGTGTCTGTTTCCTTTTTACAGTGACTGACAGCTGAGGGGGCGGAGCCTGCAGCCATGTTGGTGGTGGTGTGGTTACTGATGATGATGATGAAGAGTGACGGTCAGTGACCTCGGCTTCTTTGAACAAACACAAAGGTTCAGATTATTAATGACCCTGATCACAGACGCAGCCAATGATCAAACAGCTCACAGAGCCAATCGTGACAGGCCGTCGAGGTTAAAGGCAGAAACGAGTGTTCAGCAAACACCTGAAACAGTTTGTGGGATGCACTTTACACACGCACACACACAGCACGTTACTGCAGAAGGTTTTTGGTTATTAGTTTTGACAGTCCACCGTCTGGACAGCTCCCGTCTCAGCTGATCCCAGCCTCGCCTCCGCTCCTCTCCCGTCTCACTAAAAAGGGGAAGCAAAGATGTTACTCCCCTCGAGTCGTAATAAAGCTCAACTTGTTCTTTGTGTTTTAACTGACATTTATTTCGGACAGGAGGATTCTTCGACATGCCTTCACATGTAATGATGTCCAACCACAGCCGATACAATGCCGTCAGAACTCATTGGCCTCACTCAAAGGGAATAAAACTTTAATCCTTACATCGTGGGGAGGTCCAAAAAAGGCACTCTTTTATTTGTCTTACTGTGGACGTGCAAACCTCGTGGCTCGTCTCAATTAGCTTGCTGAGTGTGCCAGCCAAAAAATACCCTCTTAGCAACAACAGACGGAACTATAGAAAAGGTTCCTATCTAATTGCACAATTAGTAAAAATAACACATTTAAACATATAAATCCAGTGAACAAAACATGAATTACTATTGATTTATTTCTTAATATTTCAACTACTAATTGTTTCAACCTTACATATCTAATAAAATGAACTTAAATGCGAGAGTTGCCTATGACGGCAGCTACACTCCCACCAAATCACTTGTGATTTCCACCCATGAACTTATGAAATGTAAACTAATCAACTTCTAATAGTGTCACAGTCTTGTGTATAGGTCTGTCAAGTAGAACTGGTTTACTCAGTCTCTTTCCATGGTCATCTAACAATGAGTCACTCATTAACAGTTGTACTTTGCGTATACATCCATCTTCACTCGGGTGTATGGCAACAACTTTGGCCAACTTCCAGTCATTTCTTGATGCTTGGTCATCTTGTACGATCACTATGTCATTGATCTTTGCATTTCTGTTTGTTTTGTGCCACTTTTGTCTTTGTTGTAGGCTCAATAAGTACTCTTTCTTCCATCTGTGCCAAAATTCATTGGCCAAGTACTGGACTCTACGCCATCTTTTGCGAAGATACAAATCTTCCTTTACAAAGTCTCCTGGTGGTGGCAGTATTACTGACGACTTCATGGTCAACAGAAGATTAGGTGTAAGTGGCTGAGGTCCAGTAGGATTGTTGAGTAAATGTGGGGTGATAGGTCTGCTGTTAACTATCGCCATCACTTCATAAAGATAGGTTCTTAGAGATGAACTGTCCAATGATCTGGATGACTGATCCAGAATGGTTGTCAATACACTTCGGATCGTACGAATTTGCCTTTCCCAGGCTCCACCCATATGACTGGCAGAGGGAGGATTCATCACAAACTCACAGCCTAGCTGTTTCAAACTTTCCTGATCCATTTCCTTTAATGCTTCCAGAAACTCACGTCTGGCTCCAACAAAATTGGTGCCTTGATCTGACTGCAACTGATGTACATTCCCACGCAAAGCGATGAAAGAACGCAGTGAGTTTAGAAAAGCGTCGGTTGACATATCATCAAGTAGCTCTATGTGCACCGCACGAGAGCATAGACAGGTAAACAGAAGCCCGTAACGCTTCAGTTCTTTTCTTCCTTCTTTAATGTAGAATGGGCCGAAACAATCCATCCCACAATACGTGAAGGGAGGGGTGGTCTCCATTCTCTCACTTGGTAGGTTTGCCATCTTTTGCTCTTCTGCTCGACGTCTGAATTTCCTGCACTTAATACAGTTGTAGATAAAGGATGATACTGCTTGACTGCATCCTAGTATCCATATTCCGTTCGATCTCAGCTCATTTATCGTCATGCCCCGTCCTTGATGTTTCACCCGCTGATGATAGTGATCAATCAGTAACTTTGCGATATGGCAAGTCTTTGGTAAGATGACCGGGTGCTTGACGTGTGGCTGCAATGTAGAACGCTCTAATCTACCTCCCACTCTAAGAACACCCTTCTTATCCAGGAAGGGATCGAGTCGATAGAGTCTATTTGTTCTGTCCTTGGGTAGATCCTTTCGCGTTTGAAGTGCCTTGATTTCCTTGCAGAAGATTGATCTTTGTACAATGGATATGACTTTAAGCTCGGCTTCTTTCCTTTCTTCAAGGTTAGTGGCTTTATTGCTTCTCCTTTCCAAGCCCTTAAACTCTTTCACAAATCTGAGAAGTCTTGCCATAGCTTTGACCAACCTTGACCAACTGGAGAATTTCAGAAAACGTTCTGCCAAAGAATTTGTTTCTGTAGTTGTATGGAGTACAACAACTTTGCGTACTTCTGGATCCTCTGCATCAAGTTTCCCCACCGTGACTTCTTCGTGGGGAAGTTTCTCTTGCCAAAGAAAACTTGGACCACTAAACCAGTTGGAGGTAATGAGGTCTTTGGCCTTCAGTCCGCGCGAGGCATGGTCTGCTGGATTGAGATCTGATACCACAAACTTCCATTGCATCGGTTGAGTGCTTTGCTTAATACGCTGAATGTGATTTGCAACGAAAACATGGAAACGTCTCGCATCGTTGTTGATATATCCCAAAACAACTTGAGAATCTGTCCAGAAGAATTCTTGAGCATCTTCTAGCTCCAACTCTGCTTTGAGCATGTCACTAATCCGCACTGCTACAACTGCTGCAGACAGCTCCAATCTTGGCACCGTAGTAACCTTCGTGGGTGCTACTCTGGACTGGCAAAGACAAGAGTGCAGTGGACTTGTCCTGCTTCACTGACAGCTCTCAGGTACGTACAAACACCATACCCTGAAACACTTGCATCTGAGAAATGGTGAAGCTCGTACTTCTGAACTGTTTGAAAATCCTTTGGCACGTAACATCTGTCAATTTTGACATCTGCTAGATTTTTTAGATCCAACAACCAGGACTCCCACCGTGACTTCAGATCGCTTGTGAGTGGTTCGTCCCAATCTGCTTTCTCTCGACACATTTGCTGTAGTATCTGCTTCCCAAGTAGAACAAAAGGTGCCACAAAGCCAAGTGGATCGTAAATAGAGGCTACTGTGGACAACACTCCTCTTCTGGAAAGTGGCTGCTCGTTCACAACTACTCGAAACTGGAAATGATCCGAGTCGATGCACCATTTGACACCTAGGGCTCTTTCAATTTGTTGCTCGCCCAGTGACAAGTCTTTTCTTACTGTTTCTGCACAGTCTTCTTCTGGCAGCGAATTAAGCACTTGCTTCCTGTTTGAAACAAACTTGTGAAGTCGCAAGCCTCCTGTGCTGCAAAGTTCCTTTGCTTCCTTCACCAAACGAATCGCCTCTTCTTCTGAGTGGAAACTGATAAGACCATCGTCCACATAAAAATTTCGCTCAATGAATCTTATGGTAGCTTCACTGAACTTGCCTTGACCTTGTGCAGCAATATACTTGAGACCAAAGTTCGCACAGGCAGGGGAAGAAGCAGCTCCAAACAAGTGTACGCGCATGCGATAGACAGATGGAGTAGAGTTGAAGTCTCCATTGTCCCACCACAAGAAGCGAAAGTAATTTTGATCTTCTTCTCTGACTCTGAATTGATGAAACATGCGCTCAATGTCGCACATCACTGCAACTGGACCTTTCCGAAATCGGCACAGGACCCCCACCAGAGAGTTGGTTAACTCTGGCCCTGTAAGCAGGTAGTCGTTCAAGGACACCCCTCCGTACTTTGCTGAACAATCAAACACCACTCTTATTTTGCCAGGCTTTTGAGGATGATACACTCCATGGTGTGGAATGTACCAGGCAGGGCCTTTGTCCAAGTCTATAGAGGGAACTCTTTCTGCATCACCACGCTCTATAGTCTCTCTCATGAACTCTGTGTAGTCTTTGTGGTATTGTTTGTCCTTCTCAAATCTTCTCTTCAAATTTTTGAGTCTGTGTTCTGCACAGCTCCGGTTGTTTGCCAGACTTGGTCTGTCTTCCTTAAATGGCAAAGGTAACTCACAGTGTCCATCTGCTTTCATCTTCACTCCTTCTTCCATTATGGAGATGAACCTTAAATCTTCTTGTGAGAAGTGTGAATCTTCCACCTTTCTTTCATTGAAGTCGGACTCGAGCACTTTAATTACATCTGCAGATGTGACCACCTCTTTGACTTGTGTGCGACAGACGTATTGCACTTCTTTGACCAACTGCTCAGCTGACTGATTGGGTGTCACTTCCTTGACAATGATCTTGTGGCTACATCCTATGGCGTCCCCATAGTCAACACATGGATTAGTTCCTCCAACTATTGTCCAGCCAAGGTCTGTTCTTTGGGCAAAAGGTTCATTATCTTTTCCCGCCACAACTTCTCTGGGTACCAACACTTGTGAACAATTGTAACCAATGAGCAGGCCTACGTCACATTCAATCAGTGGAGCAATTTCTTCAGCCAGGTGCTTTAAGTGTGGCCACGCTCTTGCTGTCCTTTGTGTGGGAATATGACTCAAATTCGCAGGAATAAACTCTCTTGTGTATGTCACAGGAAGAGGAATTCTCCTTGAAGAAGAGAAACCTCTGACCTACAACCCAGACAGCCTTTGACTTGGTACCAAAGTGTCTTTAGAAGACATTGTCGAGAGCTTTAACTGCACACATTTCTTCTCCGCATCCAGAGCATCTGCCTTTTCCTTCAAGACGAATGTCGTGTCACTTTGGCTATCAAGAAGAGCATAGAGAAGAATCTCATGTTCAGGATTGCTTGTTGTGGATAACCAAACTGGAATGATTGTAGATGTGAGATTACTTCTGTCACTTTGAATCACACGGTTTGATATTGCTTCACTTGGTGCTTCCTTGGGTTTGGTTTCTCTACTCTCCTTATTGCCTTCCATCTCTTTCATTTGTGGTTCATTGTCACTTTCCTTTTCTTTCTTTTTCTTTGAGGTTTTGTCTCGTTCCTCATGCAAACATGTCGGGTGTTTCCCTTTACATGTGTCACACATCTTTCTCTTTTCACATTTCTTTGATTGGTGTCCAAAGCCTAGGCATCCAAAGCACAGTCCCCTAGTTTGCACAAACTTGACTCTTTCACTCAAGACCTTGTCCATAAACTTCCTACATGTGTGAATGCTATGATTTGAGCTTTCACAAAACACACATTTTTTTGTGTTGGACGTCTCTTCTGCAGCACTCACTAGCACCTTCGCTCCAACACTTCTTGTCTTGGAAGATTTCATTTTCTCTGAGTCACCTGCTTTGAGTGCATGAAGCGATGTTACTGGATTGCACGCAATCTTGGCTTCTCTCGCAATGAAGTCAACAAAGTGGCTAAATGTTGGAAAAGAACCATCTTGTTCTTCAATTTCAATGACCTTTCGATTCCATCTTGCTGACAACCAATCAGGTAGCTTGCTTAGCATCCTCTGATTCTCATTGCAGTCATTCAAAACTTCAAGACCTTTAACCTGAAGCATGGCCGCTTCACATCCTCTGAGAAAATCTGAAAATTCTCGAAGTTCAACGCTATCCTTGTTCCCAATCCTTGGCCATGATGTCAACTTATCTCTGAAAGCCTTGGTGATTACAAATGAACTTCCATATCTTTCCTCCAAAATGTTCCATGCTGAGTAATAAGCATGCTCTGTTCCCAACAGAAAATAACTCTCAACAGCCTTTCTCTCCGGTCCTCCAACATACTTGTGAAGATAGTAAATCTTTTCATTCACTGGGATGTTCTTCCTGTCTATCAGCATTTGAAACGACATTTTCCAATCCTTGTACTTGAGAGGATCTCCGTTGAAGACTGTAGGTTCTGGTACTGGTAGGCGACTTATATGAATGGACTCAGCTAGTGCTTGGGCCAATGTTGTGGTACTATCTTCCTGTTTGCTTTCTCTTGGTTGTGACCTTGAGTTGGCCTGTGGCATATCAAACGGCTCTGCATTTGCATTAAGTTGCGAATGTGCAAACTGATTCATCGGTTTAGCTGTGACATTTCTCCGTTTGCTCCTTTCATGCAGAAGGTCTGATATTTCTTCATCTGAGTTTCCTTCTTCATTTTACACTTTCAAACGTGCTTTAGCAGCATTCATTCTCTTTACTGTTTCTAGCCTTTCAAGCTCTCTTCGCTTTTGCTCTAAGGCCTTCTGTTTCTCAGCATTCTCTGCTTCAAGGATTTCAAGTGCCTTTCGTTCACTTTCCAATTCCTCCATAATCTTCAGAGTTGCTTCAGTAGCCGCAAGCTCTGCAGCTGCTTCTTGCCTCTTTACAGACAACTTACTTGAGCTTCTTGATTGCCTGCTATTCGAACCTTTGGATCTTTGAGAGGCGGCAGAATTGAATGCTGATCCTATATCACTCCAGTGAACCATTCTCTCAGAAAGTTCTTCGTCTTCTTCTGCTGCTAATTTTTCTTGAGCTAGCTTTATCATCTTTTGAGAAACCGCATCACAGGTGTCCACTCTGCGGCGAGTGTCTGCATCAGGAGTTTCATGATTGCGCAGTTCATCATAAACTTGTTTCACTTCTGCCGAGGTATGTTCAACTCGGCCGATAAGCTCTTTAAGTTTTGCACTAACAGGTTCTTCAAGTGCCCTTTTGCCTTGTTTTGCAACAACTTTCCACATTTCATAACTGACTTTAAAGCGAGCTTGAAGCTTGTTCACCTTTTCATCATGTAGTGCTTGGCCCCTTTCAGTGAACTTCTTAACTCTTTGACTTTTCCTCAAACTTCCTTCTTTAGTAGCTTTACTTGTGCATGGTTCTGGCAAACTACTTCCTTCTTTAAAGGCTTCTTGCTGCTCCACAGCTTCAGTGTCACAGCCTTCTTGCTCCATGTCACAGACAGTCAAAGGTATTATACTACACTCAAGTCACCTAGGTCAACTTAAATACGTGAATAGTCACCTTATGAAGCACCTAGGACCTTAAATTGCTTTACTTTAAAGAGTCAACTTAAACGTATGTCACAAACTCTTAAACCAAAATAGTAAATTGCCCTTCACTTGTAGTAAAACAAAGTAACCTTCAATGTCAAACAAAATACTATAATGTGACCTTTAAATATCTAATGCAGTCTTAAAAAGAAGCAAACCCTTATAATCAACTTAAACGTACCTTAATTACATTTACTTAGCATAAACAACAATAATATGAGCTTAAACTTTTACTCCAAACCACCACACTTCCCCCTTCATTACTTGACAGAGTCCCTTTAAGATGAGCTAAAGAAATCTACTCTTCACATTTAACTTGTATAAACGTGTTACTTCTTTGTAGCTTAACCAAGCTGCACCGCTGGACTCTGGTTGCTTTATGAGATGTTTGTGTGTGTGTTTGAGTGTCTTTGATGCTTGAGAGAGACGCGAGCTTAATCACGTGACCCGGCGCGCTGTCGGCTCGGCTCCGCTGCGGCAGACCTCTTTCTCCTTCTCTCTCCTCCAGCACGAAGCAGGCTGAGTTCTGACTGTTACTCCCCTCGAGTCGTAATAAAGCTCAACTTGTTCTTTGTGTTTTAACTGACATTTATTTCGGACAGGAGGATTCTTCGACATGCCTTCACATGTAATGATGTCCAACCACAGCCGATACAATGCCGTCAGAACTCATTGGCCTCACTCAAAGGGAATAAAACTTTAATCCTTACATCGTGGGGAGGTCCAAAAAAGGCACTCTTTTATTTGTCTTACTGTGGACGTGCAAACCTCGTGGCTCGTCTCAATTAGCTTGCTGAGTGTGCCAGCCAAAAAATACCCTCTTAGCAACAACAGACGGAACTATAGAAAAGGTTCCTATCTAATTGCACAATTAGTAAAAATAACACATTTAAACATATAAATCCAGTGAACAAAACATGAATTACTATTGATTTATTTCTTAATATTTCAACTACTAATTGTTTCAACCTTACATATCTAATAAAATGAACTTAAATGCGAGAGTTGCCTATGACGGCAGCTACAAAAGACGTCATCAGCCCCAAACTCCATCAGCTGTGTTCCCACCTGCCTCTCCAGCACCGCCCCGTTGAGCTCACTGCACCGCTCCTCCGCCACACAGTTCTGATATGAAACATGAGCAGCAGACCTCAGAGCTCTGACAGGAACACCATCAGACCAATAGAGAATCATAATAAAGCTTCCTGTCACGGTCACCCAGCGTGCTCAGTTCAGTGTGACTGCTGCATTTTACGATGGCTCGAAGCTCAGTGTGGTTCAGTTTTTCTCTGGTAGCTTGTTTCCTGTTCCTGCTCTCGTGTCTGTGGTCGTGCCCAAATTCATGGGCTGCATCCTCCTGAGGCCGCATTTGTACTCCGATTACGTCACAGCAACACGACGAAGGCTGTCCAAATCCGTAGACTCCACCAGATGCAGCCGACAAATGCGTCCTCCTTTTCCCCGAATTTGAAGGATGGGTGGGGTGTGTCCTTCGTCGCCTCTTTGTTACTTCGGAAACATGGCTCGAACAATTTCTCTTCAACGACGTAATCCGATAACAACGATCTCTTTACTGTCGGCTTCCCGTGGCTGTCATGCGACCGGCTACTGCAGTTAATAATACAACAGCTTCCTGCCATTTTTGTGTTTCTTTTTATCGCTGTGTGACTGTTTTCATGTGAAAGCCTGCGTGCGCTAGTACCTCTTGGCACGAGTTCCCAGAATCCTTTGCGGTTTTACCCCTGAATGACGTCACATTTTCGATCTCTATTTATTGTCAGTCTTGCCTTGTTCTTGGTTGTGTTCTCTCCTGCTGTGTCTTTGCATGTTTCTCTGGTAGCTTCCAAGTTTTTCTAGTTCTCAGTTTCTAGTTTTTTCTCAAAGCGCTTTACATTTTAAGGTAAAGACACTACAATGATAAAGAGAAAACCACAACAATCAGACGACCCCCTATGAGCGAGCACTTGGCAACAGCGGAAAGGAAAAACTCCATTTTAACAGGAAGACTCCTCAGGTACCCCCACCCTGGGGGTGAGGGGAAAATGAGTCGATGAACTGGGATCATTAGATTTCAGCAAAACATGAAAGAACAGGTTACTACAACTACAACTCCCAAGATGCACTTCTCTGATGACAGCCAATCACAGAGCTCTGTGTCTGCAGAACAGAAAACTACAAAAATACCCTAAAAATCTAACCAATCAGATGCTGGTCTGATTTATAAGCGCAGCAGCAGGGGTTCATGGGTAATGTAGTGTTTGCATAAATGGTTATAACGAGACTGAAAATGAAATGTTTGTGACCTTTGACCCCAGCTGGCGCTGCAGACATCATCAGAGTGTCTGCCAACAGCAGCACGAGAGTCATGCTGGCCTCAGGCCTGCAGGGGGACCCGAGGGCACGCGGGTACGACGTCAGGTGGACTCAGATCCCTCACCTGCTGCTGAACTGGAACCGGAGCACGTGCTCCCACGGACGCTGCTCGATGCTCCCTGACGGCTCGCTCGAGTTCAGCCAACTTCAGACCCAAGACTCCGGAAACTACACGCTGGAGGTGTTTGACAAGACTGGGTCGAGACTGCAGACCAAAGACTTCCTGCTGCAGGTGACAGGTGAGCCATTAGACTTCCTGTCTTTGTTATTGCATCACATCCTGCTGAGAGGAACACACTGCAGAGACTGAAGACACAGGAGGGTGGTACACAAAGTACCACACTTTTACTGTCATACGTGTACAAATACGTACATATGTACATGTCACTTCACCAAGCAGTACATATTATTAGAGTCAGGTATATTTCTACCATGCAGTACTTCCAATCCAACTTTATTTATAGAGCAGATTAAAAACAGCATGGCTGTCTCAATAAAAGAGATAAAGGGGGAAAACTGTAAAAACAGCACGGTTGACCAAAGTGGTTTCCAGTAAAAACAGTCAGATTTTAAAACCATACATTAGACAGACAAAGAAAATTAAATAACAAAATAAATAAATACATGAAAAAAATAAAAATGAATCATTAAATATTAATTCATGAATAAAATATACAATAAATAGAATTAACTAAGTAAAGAAGATTAAAAGAAACCAAAAACTGACTAAGACTGACTACAAGCTGACTATGACTCCTAAAAAGCCTCAGAAAAAAGTTGTTTTTGAAAGTTATTCGAAGATTTCAAGTGTTGGGGCCAACCTAATATGGAGGGGGGCTTATTCCATGATCTGGGGGCCACAACAGTGAAAGCTCAGTGCCCCGGTGTTTCAATCTAGTCATGGGGACAGCGATGAGCGACTGGTCAGCTGAATCTGAGAGACAGGTGTAGAAGTTCTGACAGGTAAGAAGGAGCCAGGCCATTTAAATCATTTAAAGAGGCAAGAACAGGGGTAATGTGCTCACGTTTGTCTCTGTCAGCAGGCGAGCAGCAGCATTCTGGACCATTTGCATGATTTTAACAGGAAGAAACCTCCTGCAGAACCAGGCTCAGGGAGGGGCGGGGCCATCTGCTGTGTTTGGTTGGGGTGGGAGAAGGAAGACAGGATAAAGACATGCTGTGGAAGAGAGACAGAGGTTAATAACAGATATGATTCAATGCAGAGAGGTCTGTTAACACATAGTGAGTGAGAAAGGTGACTGGAAAGGAAACACCCAGTGCATCATGGGAATCCCCCGGCAGCCTACGTCTATTGCAGCATAACTAAGGGAGGATTCAGGGTCACCTGGTCCAGCCCTAACTATATGCTTTAGCAAAAAGGAAAGTTTGAAGCCTAATCTTGAAAGTAGAGATAGTGTCTGTCTCCTGAATCCAAACTGGAAGCTGGTTCCACAGAAGAGGGGCCTGTAAACTGAAGGCTCTGCCTCCCATTCTACTTTTAAATACTCTAGGAACAACAAGTAGGCCTGCAGAGCGAGAGCCAAGTGCTCTAATAGGGTGATATGGTACTACAAGGTCATTAAGATAAGATGGGGCCTGATTATTTAAGACCTTGTATGTGAGGAGCAGGATTTTGAATTCTGGATTTAACAGGAAGCCAAAACAGGAGAAATCTGCTCTCTCTTTCTAGTCCCTGTCAGGACTCTTGCTGCAGCATTTTGGATCAGCTGAAGGCTTTTCAGGGAGTTTTTTGGACATCCTGATAATAATGAATTACAGTCGTCCAGCCTGGAAGTAATAAATGCATGAACTAGTTTTTCAGCGTCACTCTGAGACAGGATATTTCTAACTTTAGAGATGTTGCACAAATGGAAGAACGCAGTCTTACATATTTGTTTAATATGTGCGTTGAAGGACATGTCTGTGAAGGTTCTCAATCATCCAGGTGATCGTAGTCTAAGGAGCTTGGAAAGAAAAGCGTCTGGACTTCTTTAAGAAGACGTTTCATCCGAGAAGCTTCTTCAGTTCTGCGGTCAAATGGCAACAGTGCTAACCACCGTGCAGCTTGTGGGGATAGGTTAATTGGATAATCCAAATTGCCACTAGGTGCGAATGTGCGAATGAATGTGAGTGCGAATGGTTGTCTGTCCCTGTGTGTTGGCCCTGCGACAGACTGGCAACCTGTCCAGGGTGTACCCCGCCTCTCGCCCTATGACAGCTGGGATAGGCTCCAGCGCCCCCCGCGACCCTGAAAAGGATAAGTGGAAGCGAATGGATGGATGGATGAATGGATAATGGATTGCATTTATATAGCGCTTTTCGAGACCCTCAAAGCACAGAACACTTCAGGACGTCGACCAAGAGGCCAACGACAGAGACAAAACAGTTCAGGGGGCTGGCCGGGAGGAAAGCGGCGGCTTAGGCAAAGCAAGTCCAGATGCCAACCTTGCAGAAAGCAGTGGTGACATGAAAACGGTCCAGAAGGTGACAGCGTATCAGGGCCAGCAGGTGTGGGGACCTCTGGCAGAGAAGAGGTGGAGCAGCCCCTGGCAGATGAGCAGCCGGCAACATGGCTGCTGCAGGCGATGGATGTGGTTGCGCTGATGGCTTGATGGACTCTCCTGAGCCTCCGACAGCTGGACGGGCCCCTTGGACCCTCAGAGTGCCCAGCGGAGACAGACGCAGGGCCAGCAGGTGTGGAGACCTCTGGCTGAGGCTACGCTAACTGCTGCTGCACAGCGCACACAGCTGGCTTGAGATGCAGCTGTCAGGAGACCTGGGTCTTCAAACCAGAGTTTTGAGTTTTCATAATTATTGATTTTTGCTTTTGATATTATTTATCTTTTCTAGTCTTTTAGTTTCTTCTTTAGAGTCCTGCTTTCTGTTTTCCGTCTGTGTTCCTTAGTTGCTGTCTCCCCTTGTCAAGTCTGCGTCTCTGTGTTATGTTTCCTGTTTTACTTTGAAGTCCGTGTCTCACGTTATTGTATCAGGTTTTGCTTCCCTGTCTTGTTAGCACTGATTTGTCCCTGCTGTGTCTCCCATTCACTGATTGCTCCCTCTGTGTATTTAAGCCCTGTGTTTTCCTTTGTCCGTGTCGCGAGCTACCCTTATCTCATCTCTCTACCCTTATCTCATCTCTCTACCCTTATCTCATCTCTCTACCCTTATCTCATCTCTCTACCCTTATCTATACTGTGGTCTGGCTGCCTGCGTGAGTTTATTTTGTGGTTTTTAGTTGTGTTACGTTTGAGATCAGCATTAAAGCTGGTTTTGAGTTCACATTTTGCCTCCGAGTGTCTGCACTTTGGGTACCCGCACCACCACTCCTGCCTGCACACAGCCTCACTTGACAGCAGCGGCTGGGGCTGTCCAATGCAGGCAGTCTGTCCGGGCAGTGCCAGCCAGATGCAGTCCTCAGCTGTCTGAATGAGCTCACCAGAGCTTCCAGCTGAAGATAGAGGTAGCTGGGTTGACTCGCCCAAGCTCTGGCGAGCCAGTTCTTGAATCAGTCACATGGTACGGATGCCCGCGAGGGCTCGAACGTCACTGCACACGTAATCAAAGCAAGCCTTGATACGCGCTTCACGAAAACTCCCCTGAGATTACCCGACAGACGCTTCGAAGCTTCGACACACAGGACACATCACTACCATGCACCCCATCACCAACGATGATGACACCGCCTACAGAGATGAGGTCCAGCGACTGACCGAATGGTGTAGCTACAATAACTTCACCCTAAACACCAAGAAAACAAAGGAAGTGGTCATGGACTTCTGTAGAACAAGAACTGATCCCCTCCTCTCTCCATAAAAGGTGACTATGTGGAGAGGGTGCCCTCCTTTAAGTTCCTCGGCACCCACATATCTAAGGACCTATCTTGGTCCACAAACACATCAGCCCTGGTGAACAAAGCCCAGCAGCGCCTCCACGTCTTGAGGGTTCTGAGATGGAACAGGCTGCAGACTGATCTCCTGGTGTCCTTCTACTGAGCCACTATCGAGAGCGTGCTGGTGCACGCCATTACAGTGTGGTACGCTGGTTGCACAACAGCTAACAAGAAGAGACTCCAGAGGGTCATCAGAACTGCAGAGAAGGTGATCGGCTGTCCACTCTCCTCCCTGGACTTAATTGCCAGCTCAAGATGTCTCCAGAGCCAGGGCGATTATAAAGGACCGCCTCCATCTTAACCACCACCTCTTCAACATCCTGCCCTCTGGAAAAACGTTCAGATCCATCAGGTGCTAAACCAGCAGCTTCTTCCCGTGGGCTGTCAGAACAGACTTCTCCAATACATGCACTCTGTCGCTGCTATTGCTCCTGTGCAATACCTTACCATTCCTATCCTTAATGACCACGGCCCACCCTATTTATCATATTATATGATTGTGTATGCACCCCCTTGTATACACAATGTTCCCTTTAGCTTATACATTGTGTATATAGTGTTTTTATATTGTTTATTTTCTTTATGTATATTGTTTTTTATTTTTGCACCTTTGTGGTCTTGCTATCTAATTTCGAGGTGCGGGGAACCGTACAATGATAATTAAGAGTGAAATCCTCACATCGGGAGTTCACAGACTCTGGAATGACTGATACAGAATTAACAGGCTCAGCGTAGACTGACTGTAGAAATTAATCCAGGCTGAGTGTGCCAAAAACTTTCACTCACCACCAGGGTTTGCTCAGCGAGCGACGAGTAGTGGCGGCGTGAACACCGCTTTCTCTGGGAAGATGGAGGAACCGACAGACGGGGTAGCGTTACATCCGGCGGGCCGGGCAAGAAATCCTCCAGCAGTTGGAGCAGGTGAGCAGCCGTAGCTGGAGGGTGAAGGTGGAGGGTGTGGAGCCAAAAAGTACTGTATGAGGATGATTCAGCCATTGGTTGCATAGCTTATTCACAGTGTAAATAATGTCCTCCCGGAGCTCCTCCGATGGAGCGAATGCCGCTGCGTCCGCTGCGTGGTCGCATAGTTCAGTGCTGTGTTGCAGGTAAGATGAAGGACCCAAAACGCAGGACTCAGAAACAGGGGGGTGGGGGGGACTTAGGGCACAGTTTTGTTGCTGAACAACTCTTAAAACAATAAAAATGAGAAAAACAAACCAAAACCTCAAATGCAGAACTAGAAACTAGACTTCAAACAGGAACCTAGAAACTAAGAGACTCACTCCGGGAAAAAACAACCGGGACTCGACGAGAGTGCGCGCAGAAAAACGAGGGTACGACGCAACACTGAGCTAAAATACACTGAGGGATAACGAGGGCACAGGAGGAGAGCACAGCTGGGAGTAATCACACATGAGACCAGGGGAAGCAAAACCAGAAACAGTGCCATGAGACACAGACTTTCAAATTAAAACAGGAAACACGGCATGCACAGACTGCATAGCAAAGTAGAAAACAGAAACCAAAACACTGGTAGTCCAAAAACATGATGGAATCCAAGATCAGTAATAATAACACCAAAAACCAAAAACACTCAGCGACCCAGAACCACGACACATACAGTGCAGCAGGTATATGTCCACCAGGAAACCAGAGAAACAAAGTAAAACAGGAAACAGCCCAAAAAGAACTGACCAATGACACACACTTCTTGATGATGATAATGATGAAGATAACCTGTGTGCAGGTGGACATTGTGTGGATGCCTGATCACAACTGTTACACAATAACACACATCACTGTGAAACACTCACAAACATGCCTTCATTGTAACGATCTGTGAGTCTGTGCGAGTCATGTGACCATCTGCTAGCTCACCTGTATAACTAATGCTGCTTCACAACCACGGTGTAAGCACCTAAGAAACTCAGACCAGGAGAGCTGCTGATGTTCAGCTGCTCCCTCTGCCACCACATGACGTCATCAGCTGTGATGTGAAGATCAGCTGTGTCTCTGTGTCCTCAGACCGCAGCAGCAGCCATGTGGTGTCTTCAGTGTCCGTCTGCGTCGTCCTGCTGGTTCTGTTGCTCTTCTTCATCGTGGTCTTCATCCTGAGGAAGAGGAGGGTTCAGAGGAAGAAAACCACAGGTATGGCAGCCAATCAGAGACAGCTCTGGCTCCACAGCAGATCGTTGATAAGGAGACCTGACTGAGTGATAATCTGCTCACAGGTCAGGAGGAGGAGAAGGAGGAGAACATTTATGTGGCGATGAGGAGGAACGAAGAAGAGGAGGAGGAGAAGAAACCGGAGGAAGAGCCCCTCTATGGTAGGCACACTCTGACCCTGATGGTAAAAGCACTTCAGTGATCAGTGTTCACAGTACAGACTGCAGTACCAGCAACTCGTCTGAGCGCGCAGTACAAACAGGAAGTGATCAGATAGACAAAGTAGAAACAATAGAAACAATAGAAAGGCTGTGAAGCTCTCTCTGAGTTTGACCTCCATGCTGTTAGTTATTTGGAGCTCAGTTTTACTCTGGCTCCGCCTCCTCTGGCACTCTGTTATTTCAGTGAGCCATGGTGTTGTGATGTCATTATAAAGGTGAAGCTAGCAGCTACAGCCACCTGCGTCACCATCCACCTGTCAGTCACAGAGGCCACGCCCCCAATAATGCAAAAACGTGATTTAAACAGCTGTTGTGTGTATCAGGCTGTGAACAAGTTTATTGTAATATGGGAGTCTATGACGACTGACTCATTGCTGCCTCTGCTGGACACCAGAGGAACTGCAGGCTGGTGGATGGAGTTGAAATAAATATTCGCGTCATCAGCTCAGTGTGTTTAACTCTCTCATCATTCACAGCTTCATTAGAACCTAAACTATCATCGATCATCTCTGAGGTTAAAAATCTTTTGTGTCGTCAGTGATGAAGGACGGTTGTGTGTGAGGTCTGCTCTGCTCTGAGGGGATCACCGTTAGTAACATGAATCTTCTTGCTGTCCACAGTTCCCTTCAGTCCTACAGTTTCCTCCCAGCATGAAGACAGTGTCTACATGTGAGGACCAATCAGAGCCCAGCGTGTCTGCTCTGTATGGAAGCCTTTGAGGGACTTTATTAATTGGAGATAAACTATCTGAATTTCAGGAGCAGGACCACGCCCCCAAACACACCCCTTCCTGTTCCTACATATATTTGACCCCCCAGCTCTACAACGCCCCCTCCCCCTCCCCCATTAGTACATAGTCCCCTCTGAGCCTCCCCCAAGCTGCAGCTCACTTCATGTTTCCCAACAACCCGTCGGCGTGGTTTTCCCGTTGTTACGCTGCTCTGATGGGTTTTTTTTTTGCCTGTCCCGTTTGGCTCTTTGGCATCAGAATTGTTGTCTAAAGGCAAAGAAAGATGCCCAACGGATTTACTTTACCAAACTGACCATCCCAGCCTTGCCGTAATGGTCCATTTGATTCACCTTTTATTGTTTATTTTATTTTCACTTGCTGAATACGGGACAGACTTGACTGGGGGAAAGAAGGGGAGAAAGAAAGAGGGAAAGAGAAACAGCTGAGAAGAGGGACGGGGGAGAAGGGCAAAAGACAAAAACCAACAGAACGGGCAGAGAAAAAAAAAGAAAGAAAATGCATCTATCGATCACCTGGATCACCTGCTGAGAAAGAAAAAGAAAACAAGCAGAAGAGAACAAGAGTAATAGAATAAACAACATCACAATGATATATGGGAATATGACAGTAAATACTAAATGTTAAACATTATTGTGCAGCACATAAGATCAACAGCACACAGTGTGCTTTGAGGTAGGAGCCAAAAAGGGTGTAGTTTGTGGGTGTGATCACCCGTGTGTACACCTGTGAGCATGGACGCGCTTGTTTTTAAAAGGTTCCTTCATGTAATGATCTGCTAGAGGGTGTGGGGGGGCCACAGCCCCGTCCTCCAGGGCTTGAAGCAGGTATGGAGAAGATCAAAACTCCAGACATCCAGAGGCCCCCAGAACACAAGAGACCAAGGAAGACCAACAGAGGGGCAGCCGTGCCACTGTCCCAGAAAGAGCTGAGGAGAGTCCCAGATGAGGGCTCACTCAGCAGCCGCGGAGCAGAAGCCAGGGGGAGTTGCAGTGACGCGCCCGTGAGCTCCGCCGGCAGCCAGCCGTGCCTGAGTGACCGAGCCCCAGGCCGAGAGGCCGGGGGCACCCCACCTCCGAAGTGGCCCGAGCGAGCCCCAGGCTCCAGGCCCCGATAAGCGGCCGCCAAGGAGTGAGCCGGTGTGTACCTGGACGCCCATCCCCAGACACAAAGAACCACCAACGCACCGATACCTGAGGGCGTCCGCCACTGGCAGGGGAAGTGGTGGTGGGGGGAGATAGGCCTCCAAACCTTGGAGGGCCTGAGATGTCCCCAGAGAGGTGATGTCTGATACCCAACCTGACATATAGACACAGACATACAGGCACACACAGACACAAACATCCATTCCCACCCTCATGCTCTCATATGCACTCACTCCACACTCAACCAACGTGGAGACAGACATAAAGAGACGTTGTACACACGATCACACTCCCCAAGCGTACTCTACCAACCGGGTCTAGGTGCCCCCGCCCCTGGAGGGGGGAACTGCACCCAGACCCAGGTGGTGTTACCCTTTTCCCTGCGGTGGGGAGAAGCAGACCGCTCCGACTCCGCAGCAGCAGGGAGGCCCCACACTCCAGACCGCAGTCGGACGGCCATCGGACGGCTCTGATGATGTTACCATGGAAACGTGGACTATATCTCAAGTTATTTGATGAAATGTGACTTTTCTGAAAGCAACATGTTCATAAATATAAATAACTTTTGTTTTTCAAACGGTTTTGTTAAAAATTACATTCACACTCACTGGACGATTTATTAGGTACACCATGCTAATACTGAGTGGAGTGGATTTTTCTTGTTTGTGGCTCAGATTCAGCTGCTGGAAACCTTCCTCACATTGGATCTTCTTCAGTATCTTCTTCATCCTGAAGTATTTTGATATTTCTCTGTAAAGTCGTTTCCCTTCCTCTGTTTCTTTGTTATTATGGTACAAATGTTTCTGACAGTAATTCAGATTTACTTTTATTATCATTATGATATTTGCTAGCTCTGAATATGACACCATCCCTCTGTGTACCCGATCAGTGTGTACAGCCACCTCATCATCAGTTATTCCTTCTGTTGTCCTGACTCTAGTTTTCCTTTCTCTACCTGCCCACACGGGTTATATTTATTCTAACACCTTCGTTCACTCACACTTCTACAACAGTGTGGAGCTGTATACAAATAAAGTTGTATGAATACGTCACATCCTCCTCCACCGTCTTCACATCAAACAATGTTTCCTGAAGGTTATATCTGGTTTCCTGCTCCTGAACATTTGCTCCCAGGCTGCAGACATTACGCATCCTGCATCCAGCAGTTGAATCCAACTACAGACCAGTTTCTAAATTGCCTTTTCTTTCTAAAGTTCGTGAGAAAGTTGTCCTTCTTCAGCTCCAGACCTTTCTAGATAAAAATGGCGCTAGTCTGGTTTTAAAATGCACCACAGCACTAAAACTACTCTTTTAAAAGTTTCTAATGACCTTTTGACTTTTACTGACTTGGGAGATTCTGCCATTGTCATACTGTTAGACCTCCGTGCTGCCTTTGATACCATCATGGGATTCTTATCTCTCGGCTTGAGCGCTGTGTCGTGGTTTGAATCTGACCCGTCCAACCAAAGTTCTTCTGTTGGATTGGGGGATGCATCATCCTCAAACGCCTCCCTGTCTGTGGGGTTTCCCAGGGGTCCATTCTTGGTCCAGTTCTCTTTTCTATTTACATGCTCCCTGTGGATTCAATTTTTAAAAACATGGCATCTCATTGTTATGCAGACGACTCACAGACTTACCTGCCACTGAAACGTAAATCTGTGAGTCCTCTGAAGGCGTTGCTAGATTGTTTGGATGATGTTAAGCCATGGATGGCTTTAAACTTCCTTCACCTAAAGGAACAGAAAGCAGAGGTGAGTGTGTTTGGTCCCTGTGACCACTGCAACTTTGGCCCTTTAGAAATGAATAAAAAACCCTTTGCGAGGAACCTAGGAGTGATTTTTGACTCTTATCTAACATTTGATAAACAGATTAATGCTGTAATCAAGTCCAGTTTCTTTCATCTTCAGCTACTTGCTAAAGTGAAGCCATTTCTCTGTTTTTAGAGGCTCTGAGAGAGATATCAGTGCCTTCATTTCATCTGCCTCGACCACTGTGATAGTCTTTACTCTGGTGTTAGTCTGTCAGCCGTCAGCTGGTCCAAAACACTGCAGCACGGTTACTAACTCTCATTGCAGTGGCTGCCAGTTAGTTTTAGAATTAATTTTAAGATTTTATTATTTGTTTTGAAGGCGTTGCACGGGTTAGCATCCTCATACATTTCTGATCTTTTAAATTGGACACTCCTGCAAGATCGCTGAGGTCAGCGGACCAAAGATCAGGCCTTTGCTGGGACCGCCCCTTCACATCAGCACCTCCCATCTTTGGACACTTTCAAAACAAGTATGAAAACCCACTTTTATTCCTTGGCTTTTAAGTCAGAATGAGTTTGTATTACTTTTGTCTTATTTCTTACTCAAATTATCTAATTTTATGATTCTTTTTCTTAACTCTTATCATATCTCCCTATGTTTTTATTTCTATTATCTTCATTGTACAACACCTTAGTCCGCGGCTGTTGTTTTAAATGTGCTAAATAAAAACATTTGACTTTGACAAACTGAGTCTGAAAGTCTGTAATACGGCAGTAAATAATAAAGATTGCATTTATAAAGCGCTTCTCACTATTCATTCACTCTCACATTCACACTGGTGGAGGCACCTACAGCCACAGCTGGGCCAGACTGACGGAGGCGAGGCTGCCATATCGCGCCATCGGCCCCTCTGACCATCACCAGCAGGCGGCAGGTGAAGTGTCTTTCTCAGTTAACAGTGTGTGTGTGTGTGTGTGTGTGTGTGTGTGTGTGTGTGTGTGTGTGTGTGTGTGTGTGTGTGTGTGTGAATCATTAACAACACAGAGTTTTACACACAACTTTATTTCTTCATTTTTATGGTGGGAGCAAAAAACCAGGTGAACTTAGCAAGATGATCACCAGTGTGACCTCTGACCCCAGACACCACAGTGTGACCTCTGACCCCAAACACCACAGTGTGACCTCTGACCCCAAACACCAGTGTCACCTCACACACACACTTTGTTTTCTGACGTGGAATCAGTGAGGTGTGGTTGTGTTGTGGTTCATTTACACAAGTCATGTCATGATTCATATGTTGTGCTGTAAGCAGAGGCAGGTCCCTGTGACAGGCGTTACACACAGAACACACAGCAGCTCCTGTGATTACCAGAGATGGGCAGTAATGCGTTACTTGTAACGCGTTACTGTAATCTGATTACTTTTTTCAAGTAACGAGTAAAGTAAGGGATTACTATTGCAAAATCGGTAATTAGATTACCGTTACTTTCCCGTAGGAACGCTGCGTTACTGCGTTACTAAAACCGTGATTTTTTTTGCGAGAATGTCTCATGACAGTGACGTAAGCAAGTGCGCCGTTGGTGACAGCAGCTGTGTGCAGATCAACAATGGATAATATATCGAGTGCAGAGAGAGTATGAGCGTGCAGCGTTTAAAGCGTGGAAGTACTGACCTTACTTTGAGTTTGATTCCATAAAAAGTGACAAAAACATTAGTGTCCGCTGTGCGTGGGAAGAAAACTTCTTTTTACAGCGAAAAAAACCCCTAAACTTCCGAGCAAGCACCGAGTAGCTACGACGTAATGGGAAACTCACAGAGACACTCGCGGATTCTTCCACTGACCGCAGCACACCTACACCAGGGTAACCCTCCGCCTACCCTGCTCCTGCTTTACAGGTGAAAATAGAGCAAAAGGACCACTGAGTCTTTGACTTTATTTATTTTCTGCTGTGTTTTACTTGCATCTGTTTGAAAGAGTGAGTGAAAACACAAAAAATATTTTATTTTATGTGCTGGAATGTGCAGAAAATAGGTTTAAATGTTAAACTAATTTCTTCAAGTCAGAGAATGTTGCATATAATTAAATGTTTTGCTTGATGCATAAAGTTAAAAGATTAAAACTGATAAAACAAGTTAAAAAAAGAGACTTTTCCATTTGATTACATTTTGTATGATGGATTATGTAGAAAAAGTAGAATTGGGCTGAAAGATCTATCGCTTTATCACCTCTTCAGGTTGTAAATCGTGTTTTTAAAAAGTAACTAAGTAACTAAGTAACTAAGTAATTAATTACTTTTGAAAATAAGTAATCAGTAAAGTAACGGGATTACTTTTTTGGGGGAGTAATCAGTAATTAGTTACTGATTACTTTTTTCAAGTAACTTGACCAACACTGGTGATTACACATCACTGTCGTGTGTTACACACAGAACACACAGCAGCTCCTGTGATTACACATCTGTCTCTGAGCTGCTTCTCGGATTGAAATCTTTCAGAGAAACTCTTCCTCCTTTGTTTTCTCATAAAAGAGGAAAAGAGGATGATGATGAAACGGTCAGAGAGGAAACAAAATATATAGATGATAAATGATCTGATACGTTCAGTTGAACACACACACGTCTCTCACAGGCGCTGTTGTTATCTTCCACTGTTGTTGTTGTTGTGTTTCTGTATCTTGGCTCTCAGCTCGCGGCACATCTCTTTGTACTCTGACGTGTTCTTCGAGTACAGGTTTCCGCCCTTCAGCCAGCCCATGATGCTGTGCCTCTCCTCCTCGTTCAGGACTCCTTTCTTGTAGTAACCTTCCACCAGCAGCTTGTCTCCAACATCGTGGTAGCGCTTCGTTGCGTCTCTGGACATATTTGAGATGTTCAGCGAGAGGATTCCTGCAGAGTTCACACAGCGAGCAGGGAGAGGCGGGGTTTACTCACTGAACAGGAAACGGTGTCTCTGACAGCATCGCACTATATCTGTTACTGTGACCGCTGAGGCGAGGACTCATTAATGTGATCGTTGGTGCTTCACGTGTTCCTGTACTAATATTTAACCTGTGTGTGGCTGTGAAACCAGTGTAACCAGCACTCTGACTCTGTGCATTAAACTGCTGAAAGACTCTTGCATCATTTTTGCAGACAGATGTTTCTTTGTGTCGTTTCTATGGTGACGAACATCTTTGCTCATTGTCTCATCAGTAACCTGGTAACAGCACATAGTACTTCTATCTCTAAAGGCTTGTTTGTAGCGTACCTGCATCCTCTCTGAGAGAATTGGATGTGACCGGATTGGCTGCCAGCAGCGACATCTTCACCAGTTTTTCCCCGTCTCCAGAAATAAGAGTCTCCTCAAGCTTCTCGCTGGAACAGAAGCACGTTAGCTATCCAAAGAAAACTCTGAGTTTAGCTCCAGGACGAACAGATTCGTTCTCACCTGATTATACGAGACTCTTTTCTGTTGCGCCAGGTCAGGCCTGCCTCGTGGTGCGGCTTCAGAACCTCTCTGCACAGCCCGCGGTCTCCGTTTTTATCCAACAGAGCAAAGAGGTTGGGGCTTTTGTTTTTCAGGTCCTCTCTTAACTTTACGTTCTCAGGGTCCTGCAACGTTTTAAGGGCATTCTGAAAGACACATCTAGGTGGGACGTGGTCGGCTTCCACCGCCAACCCGTTCTCACCACATTCTCTTTGGTTTGAGGTTTGCACCCGGATCTTGTACACACTGTTGGCAAGAAACACATTCAGAATACGATTTAATGTGTGTTACACGTGAAGTTCGATCTGCTGGTCGTCGTGGTCACACATTAAATACTTACTCAGCGTGCGCTCCAACCAAACCCAGACGTCGTTCTTGGATATCTTGTAATTCCTCTGGACTCAAACCTTTCTTGCTCATGTCGCCCAAGATGGCGTTGAAATCGTCTACGGCTTTTCTTCGCGCCTTTCGATCTCCTCCACATATGTAATATCTTTCAGGAGAGTTAAAGGTTTCTTCATATCCTTTCTGCAGCTTCAGAGCTCCTGCGTATTTGGGTAGGTTTTGCTGAAGCTGAGTGGAGATAAAACATGCCATAAGATGAGTTACCTAATTGCTTCCAACATCTCCTGTGCGGCCTCTGAATAACACAAAGGCTACACCTCCTGTAAAAAGGTGAAACACTGATTGGGTCCATAATCGCACAGAGCTCCAGAGGCCAAGTCAGGGTGGGCTAAGCCTGTAGAGGCGGCCACAGAGACCGGGTTTGATGAGTCCAAGGCGGCTCAAGATGAGTTAGAGTTTCCCAGTTTGCAATTTCTGAGAAAAAGAAACCTTGTGTTTACTTGCATATGCAATCAGTGACTTAGTGTTGCACTAGCCAGCCATAAAGGGTGAGACTGGCCCTAGTGTTTTCCCATTTGAACGAGCTAAACCAGATCATTGTGCACCACCTCTGGTTTGTACAACAGCCAAGCAAGTTACTGAGGAGTCTGTTAAATCTGCTCCTCAGCTTGTAAACCCAGCGGCTTTTTCACTCAATTCAGTTTTATTTACACAGCGCCAAATCACAACAGCAGTCGCCTCAAGGCGCTTTATATTGTAAGGTAGACCCTACAATAATAACCCAACAATCATATGACCCCCTATGAGCAGCACTTTGGTGACAGTGGGAAGGAAAAACTCCCTTTTAACAGGAAGAAACCTTCAGCAGAACCAGGCTCAGGGAGGGGCGGGGCCATCTGCTGTGATTGGTTGGGGTGAGAGAAGGAAGACAGGATAAAGACGTGCTGTGGAAGAGAGACAGAGATTAATAACAGATATGATTCAGTGCAGAGAGGTCTGTTAACACATAGTGAGTGAAGAAGGTGACTGGAAAGGAAAAACTCAATGCATGATGGGAATCCCCCGGCAGCCTACGTCTATCGCAGCATAACTAAGGGAGGATTCAGGGTCACCTGGTCCAGCCCTAACTATATGCTTTAGCAAAAAGGAAAGTTTTTCAACTGCATCGCTTAACACCACAATTTTACATGTGCACTTTCTTTTTGGGGGGGGGGTCCATACAGCCAATATTCATTTCTAAATTATTAACTAACAAACTTGTGCTTCAAGTGCTTTGTCAATATTGTAGGAAATGTTAAACTTAATCATCATCTCGGCTCCTCTGACGACCTGTATGCTGTTGCCTGCCACTGAAAGGCAGTGGGGAGAGGGGACACTTGTGCATTTATCGCAGCATATAATGTGTTTCTGCTGCTTTTTCAGCGTTCAGAGGTTGATGGCACTGTGTCAGAGCTGGCTGTGAACTTCAGACGGATCAGGCCTTAACTTAACAAAAATGTTATCAATAGTTCTTTTCATCTTTTCTCATTACCCACAGCTACATCCACTCTGTCAGGCCAAGGCTGCTCACTGATTTCTATAATCCATTCGATTCAACTTAGCCTCAGACAGTCAGAAATATTATAATTCTGATCATTTATCAGCACTGACTTCATCAGAATTGTGAACATCACAGCAGATGTCTTTGTGTGAAAGTAACTGAGAATAAAACAGAAAAACATGAAGGAGATTTTCCTGGTCTGGCTTTTTATAGCAGATAACCTTAAACATATTCTACAATGTTCTGCATATAAAGTTTAAATTTCTTCAGTATTGAACAACAGAAATTAGGCTTTCTTGTCCGAGGTCATTTAAGTCAAAAAAGAAAAAGACAGCGCTGTAAGCAACGGTAGACTGGTGGGTAATAAGTGAATGAATAATACAGAAAACAGAAATTTGAGACGGGAAACTGTTCCTGAAGTACAGAGAGAGAGAGAGAGCTGTGCATGAAGTGATTTTTATCATGATGGAAGCAAAACAGCAAAAGTCAGAGGGAATTCATGACGACATTGATCAGATGTGAAGCGCAGTTTGCTGCTTCTTTTGCTGCTTCTTTTGCTGCTGGCGAATTTTGGTTGGAGAGACAAAACCTGCAGCTCAGAATCAGTGCAAAAAGCCGTAAACACAGCGCGGACCGGATGCATCAGAATCGCTGAGCTCCGACAGCGTGTCCGTCTGCGGGCCGTCGGGTGAGAAAGCCGAGAAAGACGAAGCTGATTCTGATGCGTCCGCTCTGTATTTACGTCTTTGTGTGGAATCCGTTAATGAATTGATATCGCTAATTTACGAATAAATTCTTTACAAATCCTACCATGTGAATTCATGGATTTTTTTTTCACATTCTGTCTCTCACAGTTGAAGTGTACCTCTGGTGCAAATTACTGACCTCTGTCATCATTTTAAGTGGGGGAACTTGCACAATCGGTGGCTGACTAAATACTTCTTTGCCCCACTGTAGACCATATTAATAATAACAGTAAGACTTACATTGTTTCTGACCTGCTCCCGAAGGATCCGTGCCTCTTTTCCTACATCACCTGGATTTTTACCGGTGGCCTGGGCAACAGCGTGGTAGAGGCAGTTCTGATCTTCTGAATTTACTGGGATTGTGGTCCCATCTGGTCTCAGGATTTCAAAATGACCTGTGCACGGGCTCTGTTCACCACGAATCCGTTTAGTTATCCTTGAGAAGAACCCCATCGTCCTGTAAAAAATACATTAATAAAACAAAAAAACAACAAATCAGTCACTCTGGACAAAAAAGGGAAAAGGTGAGACTAACAAATCTCCCTCTAAATACAAGTAGTCCATAACATTTGTTTATTACTTTAAATTTTATTTAAGAGTTTTGATTGGGACCAATAATAATGTTGTTGTACATAAAATCTGTCATGTAAGTTGTGTCCACCAGTGAAGCTGTTGGAACAATATTGATGAATGAGTAATAATCCTTCTCTTTCTACTAGAAGCATAAGGAAAATGAATGTGGGGAATAATGTATATAATCAGATTAAACTATAACAGTAAAGGAAGTCAATTCAATTTTGTTTTATATATCACCAAACCACAACACCCAGTGCATCATGGGAATCCCCCGGCAGCCCACGCCTATTGCAGCATAACTAAGGGAGGATTCGGGGTCACCTGGTCCAGCCCTAACTATATGCTTTAGCAAAAAGGAAAGTTTGAAGCCTGATCTTGAAAGTAGAGATAGTGTCTGTCTCCCGAATCCAAACTTATGCTATGTCTTCTAATGATGCTGCCTAAGGGAAGCATGTATAATGTAAACAGAATTGGTCCTAGCACTGAACCCTGTGGAACTCCATAATTAACCTCAGTGTGTGAAGAGGACTCTCCATTTACATGCACAAACTGGAGTCTATTAGATAGATATGATACAAACCACTGCAGCGCAGTACTTGTAATACCTACAGCATGTTCTAATCGCTCTAATAGGATATTATGGTCGACAGTATCGAACGCTGCACTGAGGTCTAGCAGGACAAGCACAGGGATGAGTCATGGTCAGAGGCCATTCCCAGCAATTTCAGGGTTCCTTCAGTGTCGCCTGCCTTCGCCTCTGACAGTTGACTATGGCTGCTGGAGTCCCTAGCTTCACATTTCTCAAAACAGAATCACCCACAAAAGTGGCGAGAAAACTACGTGAGAGAGGAACAGGTGGTGTACCGGGGTGTTCTGTTTAGAGCTACACTTCCTCCTCACCGTCACCCAGCCTTCTTTCTTGTTGCTCAGGACTATCTGCTGAGGAAGAGCTAATGGTAGCAAAGCTAGCGTTGCCCACACTAACTACTGTCTATGCCAGAGTCCAGAGTCCAGAGCTGGTTTTCCATTCACTGAGCCTGGCCTCCAGACGTACAATCAGGCAACATTTCTTTCCAGTATCTGTGCTGAACAGAGGAGAAATTAAACATTTGAGAAGGAACTAATGACTCAGCTACAAGCTAAGCTAATAGCTACGCTAAAGACAGTCATTGGGTCTTTACTGTGGGTGAGTCAGCAGAAAGCGCGCTTTGGATAAACCACATGAAGATTACAGTTTGACATAAGCCTTTATCTGAAGGTATATAATTAAACAAGTCACACATGGTAGCAAAACACTACTGTGCACTGTGTTAGGAACAGGAAGTGATACGAGAATGCCAGAAAAAATAGAAACTGGGGGGGGGGGACAGGAAAATAACGGAGTCCTTCCCAGTTCACAGCCAGTAGACCAACACAGGACAAGTCATTATAGTGGGACCACAGGATGTCAGGATGCCAGCTCTGTGTTATTATTCACCATGACTGGTGTCAGTTCTAGCTGTTCAGTGGGTTTCTGATTTGCCCTCAGACTAAACAACTACACCAGTTTGGGGAAAACAGTTTGTTAGTTTGTTTGTCCCCTGATTATCAGACAGGAGAATAATTATTAAGTTTTTAGATAAAGTTTCTTTTTGACATTGATTGCAGTGTGTGATCATAATAGGGTTGATACGCTCCTCATTAGAAGGATACGAGCACTAACCCCACGGTGTGAAGGGTTAAGTAAGAGGCACAAACAGAGCTGAGTGTAGCTGCATGCTCACAGAACAGACAGGAAGGGCTGCTTGTATGATAACAGGGCGTTCCAGTGAACAAGAAATAAACACTTAATAGTGTTCCTTTAAGGAATGGAGCATGGAAATAAAACATCCCTATCTGGGAGGTAGGGAGTTTTCTCACACAGGACAAGATCCCTGACTGGAGGTTAATGGCCGCTGCCATGAGGAACAAATCAGGGAGTGCTGAGCCTCAACCACGACATCTCCCCATCAATAAGCAATCACAATTATTTCCTGTTTCCATGTGTCTAATATATACTTTGAATTATGAATTGTACTTCACTTCTCCATGTACAGACTGCCTGACACTGTCCACAGCTGTGCAAGCCCAATTTTAACTGCCTGATAATAAAAGAGAGTGAACTGCTAGACTGTCTCCTGAACTTCTCTCAGCGTAGAAGAACCCGACAGTATCAAAACCAAAGTCTGGAAATTGGGATGGGGAGGGTTACCCTTGCAAAACAGGTCAAAATTAACTTTCTGGCCCATATGAGTTGGTCAATTAAAAAAATATATATTATTTTGACTTAATTAAATGAGAGGCGCAATAATATCAAATATGTATGCTTCACTCACTGTGTTGGATTTTCTGGCTCCTTCTTCAGTTGGAGGACTATATCGCCTGCTGAGTCCTCCTTCCCAGGATAATAGTCTTCTGAGAGCTTCTTTCCATCTTTGTCCACCATAACCAGTTTGATTCCTTTGCCTTCCAGAGCATCACTCTGGGTGAGGACGTGGATGTCCAAAGCTGTAGCAGGGCGGTTAACATCAGAAATGTCCTCAATGTAGCACTCCAAGTCTTTCTTGTCAGACTCTGACAGGGACTCATGTGGACGCTGGAGGACCTTTTTCATGTTGTACTTATACTCCTGGCTGTTAAAGAAACTTTGGGTGTCAGCCCTGCCAAGTATGTTGCTAACAGCACCACCAACAGCATGGTTTATTTGACTTATGCACATTTTGCTCATGATGGAGGTCATATGCCTGGAACAGGCCTCAACATAAGAGTTTGAAACACTTTCTGCAATCATGTTAATGAGTTTATCTTTAAAGCGTTTTACATCTGATAAACTGTGCCTTTCATCCTGGTCATTGCTTTCCTGAGGTAGTTTTTCCATGCTTTGCAAGAGCTTAGGAACAAAGGTGTTGTTAATGATTTTCTCTGTTGGTACCGAATTCCATATTTGTACAAAGGCTGTGGCATATTTAGCTGCTTCCAAACCCATTAGAATACTTTCTATTCGATCGGACCCTTTTTTGCTCTTTATGTGTTGTGTTACAGCACCACAGACCGCTGAAAGTCCATCAAGAGCCTTAAGAGCCATGGTACAATTCATCATCAGGTCAGGAATCACTTTTCTTGTTATCAGATCCACTGACTGAAGCATTTCTTCCTCACAGTCTTTGTGAATTCTGAATTCACTGGACCCATTCTCCAGGATATTCTTTGGTATTCCTGAGCAAATGAAGCTTGTGAGAACTTCATCCAGGCTACGGTTGGCTTTTATGAGTGAAAGCACCTTTTCCTCAAAGACTTTCCTCAGAACGTTTTGGAAAAAAGCATTAAATGCCTTCTCAGCAGTATAACTCAGAGCACTGACGCATCCTTGCTTCCCCAGTTCCTGAAGTGCATACTTCCCTGCCTTCAGAAAACACTGTTTTACTGTGTAGGCACTAGTCTTTGCTCCTGCGATCAGACCTTTTGTGCCACTACGCACTGCACTTGCAGCTTTCTTTAGTCGGCTGAATCCACCAGAGATCAGAGACAGCCCGATGCTGATGGCCTTGGAGATTGCCCATTCAGCCCAGTCAAAGCCTCCTTGTATCATTCCTTTGATCCCTTGAATCATGTCAGATACTCCCTCACAGATCAGTCCAAGTCCAAACTGACTGGCACCACCACATGACAGAGCACAAACAAGAACACCTGCTGCAACTTGAAGGGCGCCGAGAACAAAACAAACAAGGGCATCATAGCAGAACTCGGGCTTCTTTTTAACCTCAAAGACTGTGCTAAGGCCATTCTCATAGAGCATCATCAGCTCATTGGTGGTGATTAAATCTTTATCTTTGGAAAGATGGTACACACTGGAATCCTCTACCTCTGCATCAGCTTTGCTGCCATCGAGCTGTCTCAGAGTTGTCAGGGCACTTTCGATGTATCTTTTCCAAGATTTGAAGATAGTCATCCTGGCTTGCATTTGGATCTGGAGGTTGCTGTTTGTGTGGTGTGGAACAAAGCCACTCGTCACTGAAAGATTACAAAACATCATCGTATTTGTTGATTCTGAGAGATAGACATCCACTGCAGACTGTGCTTCCTCCAGTAATTCCTTTGCCTCAGCTATGTAGTCTCCTTTTCTGAGGTTGAGTGTGATGTAAGCTTGATTATAAAGCGCCACAGCACTGTAGAAATGATCGCACTCTGCAGCTCTCTGCCAGTAAGTCTTTGCACCAAAGTCACATTTGGTTTTGTTCATGCAGTGTAGGTCAGTTCTGCTTGCTGCCTGTTTGATGTAATCATAGATGTTATAGCTCGTCCCCTGCAGGAGGAAGTCACCAGTCTTCTTCAAGTGTTTGGTGAGGTCTTCTCTCAGCTGGCTGATATCGTCATGTCTGCTGATGTGCTCTTCATGAAGGATGAGCCACAAAGCCCACGATTCTTTCAAAGCATCCAGTGCAGTCTGATAGTCGAACTTGTTCTGATGGATCTTAAAATATTCAGGAACATCCTTCAGCTTCATCTTGGACAGGTCACTCCTTTCTTCTACCGTGTAATTCTTGTCAAAGTTACAGAGAAACTGACAGAAACTGGAGAACAGAGTTTCCTTCATGTCAATTTCACAGAGTTCATGTTTCTCCATGCTGTCTAAATGTCTGAGCTCATACTCCTCTCTGAGCTGTCTCATGGTTTCGATGGAATGGCCTTGGTAGGCTGGTGCAAGATGGCCCTGGTTGAGAACCATCTGGACCATCCCTGGGTTTCCTTTTCGGGCGGTGCGTCCAAAGACCTGTCGCTCCACACGGTGACTTCTAGGAAAGTATGTGAGGAGCACAAAGAGGCCTCCACTCTCGTTTACGTCCTGCTGAACGTGTATGTCTGTCCCTCGGCCACCGAGGTTTGTAGCAATGATAATGTTTCCCGGGCTAAAGTTCTGCTTCTCGATGTTGTGCTTCTCGCTGATTGTGTACATGGTGATCTCATTGGCTTGCCTTTCTGGAACATGCATGTTTGTCTTCAGCTCATCTGCAGTTTTAACATCTTCACAAATGATAAGAACAACTTGGCCTCTGTCTGCAGCTCTCTGTGCAGTTTCACAGATCACCTGGATCCACTGCATGTTGCCTCCACTCACCTGAACTGCTGGCAACTCAACAAGCTTTTTACAGCGGTGAGCTGGAATGACATAGCTTGCTGTTTGGTAATGCCGTTCTAGAAATACTTTCTCAGCTTGCCCCCCTAATGTCCCAGAAACACCAAAAATGCCTTTTCCATTGAGGTACCGTTTAAAGAAATGGACATTGGACATGTAATTTGTTACATTGGACAGCTGAGAAATGGCCAGCTGATGCTTCATCTCCAGAAACTGTTGTAGGCCGTCACCCCATCGCTTGTTTTTCTCCAACACCCCACTGGCCTCAAAGTCCACAGGAATTATGGCATCATACTGATGACTGTCAGCATCACTGAAACCACCTGCGTCAGCTTCCGGTGCTTTCTCAATCATGTACTCTCTTCCCTGAGTCATTCTGATGGCTTTTAAGGCGTTCTCGGCAAAAACTGGTAACTGATTCTCAATGTATGTTTTCAAAAAAGAGGGGATCACAATAAATCCCTTACACTCATCCAATGACTTCACTGAACACTCATCAGAATATTTAATTTTCGATTTTAATTTGTCCACAGCTCCTTGGATGAGGGATTCCTCGGACATGATTTCACAGGTACAGCCATTCTCCAGGAGGAGCAGGCTGACATCAGGGTCTCCATGAGAGCTGTCCTTCCTGTAAAGTTTGGCTTTGTTGTTCATTAGTGAGTAACAATTTACAGATACACCGTTTTCTATTTTTGTCTGAACTTGTCTCAGTAGCTCACACTGTTCTTCTGGTCCAATGTTGGCCATGATTTTCTCAGTAGCTTTCCACCTGGCATCCTTAAAGCTGTCAGTCTCTGTTTGTGTCTGACCATCTGCTTTATTTAATTCATCCACATCCTCCTGTGGATAAAACCCCAGCTGGGCACCAAGAATAAGTATGTCAGCAGCTGAAACATCTTCTGATTCTGAGCCAACCACTGCTTGCATTACAGCCTTGTGGAAGTGCTGGATCCTGGTTCCCCACCTGATCTCCCCTGTTTCAAACATTTCTATTGGCTTGCAGGATGACATCATGGCCCAGATGCTTGCCAGGACTTGCTCCATGTGCCTTAGGCTGCCGGCTTGGTGTGACAGGAACGTGACCTGGACACCGCTGTCCAACGTCATGTAGTCCACCTCATCTACTACCACACACTCAAACCTCCTCGGACCTCGGGTAGTCTTCTTCTCAAACTCTTGCCTCAGCGTATCTGCTGCAAATGTACCAACAGTGCCATAAACGACCTGCTGGCTGTATGCATCCTCAAGCAGCTTGTCATGATCTTTAAAAGAGCAGCTATCGATTTGTGTCGGAGGGACCGTGGATGATGTAATACCAAACACATCATATAATTTTCTCCACTTATCCTGATCACGACTTGCTAACAAAGGAGAGCTTGTCACGATGTCCACCTTTATGCCTCGGGTGGCCTGTATTGTAGCAAACATGGCTAAAATACAAGTTTTGCCCTCTCCAGTGCTGATTTCCAACAGACAACCTTTCCTATCCCCAGACTGTGGCAGCAGGAGCAGCAGCAGTGATGCTAGCTGACTGGGTCTTGGGAAGTAGCCCTGAACATGTTCACCGCTTTGAGTGGTAAAGGCGGTGCAATCCTTTACAGCTCTGGATACGATGATCAGGACTTTCTTCAGAGCATCAATCTTAGGATTGTTAAAATCGAGAGCAGTTATTATCTTTTTACAGTCTTCAATCATCTCCCTGTTGATGGGCACACTTCCATATTTGGGTAGCTCTTCTTCAATATATGTCAGGACTTCTCGCAGGAGTGACGGGACACACTCTGGAAAGTTTTTGTTTTCCATTTCAGCCAAAAGTGTGCAAGCATCTTTGTCTCGCTCAGCTTTGTCCACACAATGTTGGATGTACTCTGCAGGATCGTCTTCATTCAGGGCAGAGAGAGCGTCGTCACAGCTCAGCCCGTACGTGCACGCTTTGTGGAGGATTTTTGTGACTGTTTTCTGATCCATGCTTAAGGTCTTTCCAAGGAAAAGCTTGATGTCTTTTGGTGCCCAGAGGTTGTTGAAGACTATTTGACTGACGATCTCCTTACCTGATCGGGGTAGCTTTGAGGACAGATCCAGAACATTTGCTAACACCTGTTGGGCCAGTGTTGGGTTGTCAGCATGTAGCTGTTCCTGCAAACTGAGGAGGAACTCTGTCTTCTTGTCTTGTCCATTTTGGAGGAGATCTTCAAAATCAGGGTCACCCTCTAAGGTCACCTTCAGCACTGCCTCCAGGATGTTGAACCTCTCAGTCAAAGACAGCAGCACGTATCCAGTAGTCTGATCCAAAGCCCACAGTAATGAAGTGGGGACGAAGTGGGGGTGCTCGTTAAAATATTGTAATGTCAGCTTATTTTGGAGAGTCTTCATCCTGTCTTCCAGCTGGATCTGTAAATGTTCATCCTCTCTGATGTCATACTTTGATAGAAGTTTTTCAAACTTCTCATTAACATCAGCGACCTGTATTAAAGAGGAACAAAGACACGAGCGTAACAGTGTCAGCAGCAGGAAACTGTATGCAGGGTCAGATGCTGTCATCCTCACCTGACCATAATGTTGAATTATTATGGATGTTTTGGGTATCTGGCAGTAAGGACAGCAAACATCTGTTCAGAACTGTGATGATGTTCTGCTATGAGGACCTTCAGGAGTAGCAATTGATTTTTTTAATTTGCCTGGTTAAAAGGAGACCTATATAACAAAATATTATGCTAATTATTAATGTTATACTAATATAATATTATACTGATCTGAACTGTTTACAGTCTGCCCCAGGGCAGCTGTGGCTACAACCATAGCTGCCTCCACCAGTGTGTGAATGTGAGAGTGAATGAATAGTGGCATTGTAAAGCGCTTTGGGTGCCTTGAAAAAGCGCTATATAATATGTGTATATGTATATATATATGTAAATCCAATCCATTATTGTTTGTTTTTTTTTCAAAAAAGAGAAATTTGTCATCTTCCAGAGTATAGGGCTGGGACATAGGGTTACGATGACTTAAATGTTAGACATTTATAAGGACCCAGAGCCTCTTTGCTATCCTTTCCCAGATGCCCGTAGCTGTTATTACCTGAGGCTGGACCCTACCTCATCTCTCTCTATGTGAGGTGCTTCATCTTCCAAGAGCTGGTGTAGAACGTGAGAGTGCTGCTGACGGTGCTCCCAGGTTTGGAGGTTATCCTCCTGAAGCCTGTTGTGCGCTTCAGAGAGCTTTTTTCTTAATGTTTCATTCTCCATCTGCTCTTGGATCTTTCTCTGTCGCTCAAGCTCTGCCTGACGCCTTTTCTCTTCTTCTTCTTTCCTGCGTCGTTCCTCTTGTTGGCGTTTCTCACGTTCTCGTTTCTCTTCATCAGTTCTGCCTGTAGAGGAATGAATGCATGCTTAGAGAAATTTAATTTGCTTTTAATTTGTTAAAAGCTTCTGACATGAAACCCTGTTACACTGCAAAGAGCTTGGTATTGGCTCTCACTGGAATACTGTGTCACTTCCTGTTCCTGGTACACACTGGTGGCTTGTGTAGCGACATCTGTGCAGCCCAGTTCATTTCAAACTCTTACTTAGCAACTTATTTCATCCTGTAACCTATGTCTGTTTTATCAGGGCACACTTCCTCTTCAATCAGCTGCAAATTTTATTCAGTGTTCACTCATTGTGTCATTAGCAGTGTGGCCTGTGTTTCTGTGCTTTCTTCATGGCACTTTCCTGTTCAGTGTGTCAAGTGTTTAGTTATTGCGTGGCCTATTTTGGGGGGTTAGTACTTATAAATAATAATAAATATAAAGTAGTAATAAATATAGCTTGTTCATAGTTTTGGAGGACAAACCACTGAAAGTAAGCCTAAAACTGGCCAGGAGCAGGTGTGGACCAACGTAGCTTAGCCTGATTAGCTGTCCCACACCAGGTCCTCCTGAGCAGCAGGGAAATCAGGCGGGTGGGTGACTGTGAAGAGGAAATGTAGCAGCAAACTATTTCTCCAGGCTAAATGATGATCTTCTAAATTTGTGACACGCCGTTTGCTCTCCAGCTTACGAGTCGTCTGCTTTAGGGTAAGTTGTTGAGAATTATACCACGGAGTCAAATACTTCTGATTTGAGGCTCTGTTGTTCACAGCAGCTACAGCATCCAGAGTGACGTAGTCAGTCACTCTAGGCTTTTGCTAACTTTCTGATTTCTTTCTGGTGTGTGAACTCTGGTCTTATTAAGCAGTACACACCACTGACTGATACTTACCAAAGTTAGGACAACGGTCAACAACACTACCTAACATGTTGTGGACCAGTTCAAATTCTTTGTGGTCTTTACTCTCTCTTATGGTGTACGAAGCGCCACCACCTGCACCAGTGAGGTCACTTCCTGAATGATCTCCGTATCTAAAGGAAAGGCCCCAAAATGGTGGTAATGCATGCAGGTACTCTCCTGTGCTGTTGCCACGCACTGTACGCACACCCTGAAGGAAAGAGAGGGGGAGGGACCAGGATGAATGACCACAGACAAGGGTGAAACTTATCATTTGGTTTTGTAGACTTACCTCTCTCCCCTTGCTACAGTAGTGAAATGTGTAGGGAGTCTCATTATGTATCGTATAGAAGCTCCACATGGTTCAAGCTCTATAAGACAAATGAAAGAGAGAATTTAGAGAAGGTCAGAAGAAGTTTTACTAACATTGTGGAGATGACTGGGTGCTGAGAGAAAAGCTGTGACCACATGAATGTCTCTAATCAGGTTTGTGTCCAGAGTGTGGATGTTTGGAACAACTCAACAGTACTGGCAGACTGACAGTTACTATCAGGGCTGTACTTTTACAGAATACACGGCATTCGTTCTGAATGCAGACACTTACAGTTGTGTGACTGCAGTTGTGGGCCTTAAATGGATACTTGGATCTTTAATATGCAGTGAGATTGTGTTGGTCATCCAGGTAAGTAAATCCCAAAAGGTTGATTCTGTTCATCTGGACACGTGTGTGTGCGTATATGTATATACGTTTTTGTTCCATAACCATTTAAGAAACTCCAAATGACTGTCTTACTGCATCCACCTCAGCAGTGATGGCATGCTGTGAGAGACCCTGCTTATGCAGTTTAACAACCCAACCAAGTTCAAAAACAAAGGTTTTTTTGCCTTTGCCATCTGAAAGTCATGACAGTGTGACTACCTGACAGAAAAGGACAATGAATCCACATTTTTGCACAGATTTGGCCTTTTAAAGGCACGTGGGCCTAAACGTTTGATTTGCTGTAAAACAGCCTGTTTCAGTTTAAACGCTGTTTTCATTTTTTTTTTTTTTAAGTGACATCAGAAACAGCAGCATGTGACATCACGTGATGGCGGAGCTTCAGTTCATCCTTTGTCATCTTTTTTTTTTAATAGGACAGGGGGAAAGAATGAAAGAAAGAGGGGGAGAGAAAGAAAGAAAACCAAAGGGGAGAAGAGACGGTGAGAAGGGGGGGAAGAGAGAAAAAAAAACAAACAACAAAAAAAAAACTCCTGGGTCACCTGTATGGAGAAAAAAAACAAACAAACAAACAGAGGAGACAGCAAACAACAAAGAGCAACATAATAATAGAAAAAAAAAAAGCACCATCACAATAAACTAGCTAGTCATAGATATCAATAGTTACTAAACGCTGTTTTCAACAAATAGCATACTCAAAAAATATTTTGTCTCTCTCCCACTTCTTCTTGTTGCATGTTGAAGCTCTACTTGGAACCTTGTTAAGATCCAACCATGCGAAATTTGAAAGACTACACGCCTTTGGAGCGGGATTCCCGACTGGGACGTCTGTATCCAGTAAGGTCCCCACATACTAAGCAGGCCTACCGCAGACATGAGTGAGACAGAGAAATATGAAGGCATGCCGGCTCGGATGTCACCCAGATTAACAAGGTCCGCGTCAGGTGTTGAGGAACCAGGGCACCCTGACGAAAAGTGGGCTACTGGAACAAGAAGGCATCGGTGGGCAAGAGATGAAAACAGGGCGTTGTTGGAATGCTACTACGCCAGTAACCCCGGCGGAAGGGGCTACATGAATACGATGAGGGACCTATGGATGCTTCAATACCCTATGGATGCTTCGATATCCACCATCCACATTGACGGCGAAACAACTAGTAGCTCAGTGTTCCAACATTCGAAAAAAGGGACTGCTCTCACAGCTAGAGACTGACGAGGTACAACACATGTGCTACGGCAAGGGGGAGCCAGGACGCCAGGTCAGGGGGGAGATATCATCACCCCCACACGAGATTGGATACAAAGCCCCAAGTACAATCAGGCTGATTGGAGCCCACACCCAGTTTCACACCTTGGCTCAGGCGATTAGAGGATCATCAGGGGGTCCTTTTGTCCCTCTGTGGGGGGAAACTCCCACTAGGTTTATATCTGGGACTCTCCACCATTTGACCTTAGAACTGAAGAAGCTTCTCGGATGAGAGGTGAAACGTCTTCAAGTAACTTAAAGAAGTCCAGACGCTTTTCTTTGCAAACTCCTTAGACTACGATGACCTGGATGACTGAGAACCTTCACAGACATCACAGTGGCAGATATCTAAGAAAGGGTCTCCAGTATGAAGAGTTGGACAGCACCAGGGCCCGACATGGTTCACGCCTACTGGCTAAAGAAGCTGACTGCACTCCACGAGCGTCTGGCAGCACAAATGAACCAGCTGCTAGTTAAGGAGAGACACCCGGAATGGCTAACCGAAGGTCGGACGGTCCTGATCCCCAAGGACCCCAAGAAGGGACCGGTCCCCTCCAACTACCGACCAATAACCTGCCTCAGTACTACATGGAAGCTCCTGTCAGGCATCATATCGGCTAAGATGAACAGGCACATGGGTCAATACATGAGCGGGACACAGAAAGGAATTGGCAAAAATACCAGAGGCGCAAAAAATTATATATATATATATATATATATATATATATATATATATATATGTATATATACACACACACACACACACACATATATATATATATATGTGTGTGTGTGTGTGTGTGTGTGTGTGTATATATATATATATATACACACACACACACACACACATATATATATATGTATATATACACATATATATATGTATATATACATATATATATGTGTATATATACATATATATATGTATATATACACATATATATATGTATATATATGTATATATATACATATATATACATATATATATATATACATATATATATATATATGTATATATATATATATATATGTATGTATATATACGTATATATGATTAGAAGAGAACGGAACATGTTGGAGTTTTCTGCCCCATCTCAGCAGGAGCAGATAAACGGGGAGCCAAGGTCGTAGCTTAGGCGCCGTGTGAGAGAAAAGCATGTGAATGTTTAGGCTTTTATGATAAGGTGGGGGCACCAGAGGCTATAAGAGTTTGAGCAATGCTCCACCATTTTGAGATCTGAGGCTGTCTGCATACAGTGTCCATCTCCCACGTGTGTGATCATTAAAATCATCGTTTGACTTAACCCGGCCGGACCAGTGTTGTTATTGTGGTTTTTTCTCTTGTCTCCATCCCCAATTTTGAACTCGTAACAGCTTGGGGGCTCGTCCTGTGGTATTGGGGTGGAAGTTAGAGGTTTGGACGGTCCGAGGTTGTCGAACGGACAGGCACGAGCCAGTGGTCTGACGTGAGTGGGCATAAGCCGGCTTATCCAAAGGTAAGGCACTACCTGTTGAATTATTTCCAAAGTGTGCCAAATTGGACATGATTAAATTAAAAGTCTACTCACTGAAATTACTGGTCGAGGGTCTGTTTTGATTTTGATGAGGATCCCCGTGTGTGTTATGCAGTTAAAGCCGGTTAAGAGTATTTAATGAAGTTGAAAAAGAAATGCTGGGTTAGAGTCCCAAGGAATTGAGTTAAAGGCTCAAGTAGTTTGGTAGGGAATTGGCTAGGTATATTTTAGAAATTAGGCCAGAGGCTGTTCCAGAAGTAACAGATACTAGTTAATTGATTAGAAAAAAGTTATCTTTCTTCGGTTGGACCCGTTATGGTAAAATTTGTCAAAAATGGTTAGGTGGAAATTATTATAGGACGGCAGTCGGAAACTGCTAAGAAGCGCATAGCCCGGAGGTTACGCTCCTGGCCGTGGACGCGCGGTCTTGACCTGTCGGCAAACAGGGTTTGTTCAGTTTGGCTTATCTGTGGGGTACAGGGCATCCTGGAATAAGCTAGGAGTTAGAGTCTCCTCACTGTTTGAAACGGTGTGATGTGCTTTTTTGGACACAGTTAAATTGAGTTAGGGATTTTAGAAATTAGGCCAGAAACTGTTCTGGAGGAAACAGATACTGGGTAAGTGGCTGCAAAAAAGTTATCTTTCTTCGGTTGGACCCGTTATGGTAAAATTTGTCAAAATTGTGTAGGCGCTAAATCTGTCAGGCCTTGCAGTGATTATAAATATAAGACGTCTTTGTAATATAAAATAACAGAGCTTTGTGTGAGACTGTGTGTGACGTGCAGCTGCAGTGCTGCGAGCTAATTTTAGACGGTGTGTGAACATGCAAATGAATCAGCAGCTGTGGAAAAGACAGCAGCTAGGAGAGAATTAGAGGAGAAATTAAGAGAAGTTTTTAACTCATAAAATTGGGGCCAACAGACTTGTGGAGGTTGGGAAGGCGTCCGGAGCATCACAACAAAAAGGTGAAACAAAAACACACACAAGCAGAGAAATCTGAGAGAGAGGCACGTGTTAGAGAAATGCCTCGTTTGAAGAAAAGAAAAAAAAAAGTTAAATTAACCCACCTACAAACGCACATACACGCAATGAAGAAACAGCTTACATCCATGAACATGTGAAGATTTTCCAGCAAGTTTAAAGCAGCGAAACTTAACATACACCTGTTGTTAAATGATAAAGTTTATCCACTACTAACAAATAAACTCTCTGGGTTGCAGGACAACAACTTAACTTCAAAAAAGACACTGGTCTGACCAACCAGTGAAGACACAACAAATTTAGTGGTAAAAAGATTCAAATTGTGACATGTGTTCTGCTGATTGATTAATACAAGTGATTACTGAGTGAAAGAAAAGTCCATTTTTGTGCTTTAAACATGATCTTAAGAATTTTAACATGTACCTGTGTTGTCCTGTCAGCTTGGCGGGTCATGAGTGGATTATATGGTGAGAAAAAACAAAAAGAGGGGGAGAGAAGGCTGACACAGGGCCTGGTCCCGTTGTTTCTCCCCTCTCTGAATAACGCAGCCAAAATAACATCATTTTCCTGTTCGTTCGTTTTTGTTTTGTGTTTGTTTTGTTTTTTCTCTTTATGCTTGATTACAGGCTGCTTTGTCGGCCCGGAAAGCCGAGGCTGACCCTGGACTCCTGCTCTCCCCTCTACCATCGTTGCTCTCTCTCCTCTACCATCTTTGATGTGACCCTGACCAAATGCTACAGCAGCTGGACCCACAACAACAACCTGAAAATGTCAACACTGCTGCAGGAAAACGATCTCATGCAGCGCAGACGGAGAGCGTTAAATCCAAGGCCCGTTTCACTACACGGGGAGATTTCCAGACAGCTTCAGCTGACAGAGCTGTGACGGGCAGCAAAAAGGGCGTGCCAGAGACAGGAGGAGTAACTGAGGTCAGGAGGCACCTCGGAATGAACAAAAGCACCAGGAGAAAATAAGCTGAAGGCACAGGTGTCGGGGCTCGGCCAGGAGCTGACCTCTGAGAAGAGCCGAACAGCAAAGCTGTAGAAGGCCGTGGAGCAAAGCAAGGGAAACATCAATGGACTTCACTCTGACCTGTACGGAGAAGACTCTGAGGTTTCTGCCCTCGGTAAGAGCTCAAGGCATCAGAGCAGGAACTGAACATGGCTCAGGAGGAGCTGGCTGATAATCGAACCCATCAGGCTTGGAGTCCCAGACACAGGACTTGAAATCAAGCCGGAGCTTGCTGGAGCAGGAGGTCGCCAAACCTGATGAAAAGCTCCAACAGCATGAGCAAGCCCTGAAGGAGCTACAGAAGCAAAAGGGTCAAGTTAAGGAGGAGCGGAACAAGGAGAAGATGCAGGACGCTGGAGAAAAGCACTGCCTCAATTGGGGCCAGAACCAGTATGGACAGAACTTTGAGAAGCAGCACCAACGGATGCAAACGGACTGAAAAGGAGGAGGGCAGGACCCCAGGGCACGCTTCAGGCCGTGGTTTACCCAGAACACCAGAACAGGAAAGTGATGAACACAAACACCCACAAACACACACATCTACATGCATTGACTCAGAATGAAGAGAAACACACATATGAACACATGCACTCATTGATTGAGTGAGAAATGACACACACACCTGAAAAAATCGAAATGCTGATTCAATTCACTGAGAAGTGATCCACACACACACGCTGATGCAATGAAGAATGCTTTACTAACAAATGCTGCACACAAACATCCAAATACGGAGTCGGTTACAACAACAAGAAGCCATTGATTGTTTATTGGTTAAATGCATTTCATGCCACACAGAGGGCATCTGTGTAGATTTAGGGGACAAGGTCACAACAGTGTGGTTGTGAAAACAATGTCTGTGCGTGATGTCTGTTTATGGCTTAAGGCCTCCACTGAATTGTTTACTGTGCTTCACACAGCAACGCATTTGTGTGCAACCAGTGTCCACTATTAAGTTAAGTCAATCCAACATGTTTTTGTCAGTCCAAAAAGGAGTTACGGTACCGGTATGCTTACACAATATTGTCCCGGGAGGGAGAAAAACTTTCTGGTGGAGCTTTGGTTGATTTTTGGGTTTTGTTTGACACTAGGTTGATTTTATCAGTGAGGTTTGGATTGTTTTCTTTCTCTAAGAGAGAGAAGGATGGTTTTATGCTTGGACATGTTTGCAATGGGCCCCAGTATCTGTTATTATATGAGTGTTTTATTGGCTACGTTTGTTTTTGCTTTTGTTACAGTGCACTGAGATAAGAACATCTGAGAGGTGTGATCCACCGGTGGTGATATTTTGGTATTTTGTGAGTTCCTGATTTAACAAATCGGCTCTTTAATCCAGGCCTGAGAGACTGAACTTTAAAGCGCTATAAAATATTCTTATTGAAAACAGTCGCAAAGTATTTTTCTCCATGTTTATAATGGGCTTGGGAGAAATTCACTTATATGGGACACTGATCGAATGAGAAGTGCTGAGCCTAAAAGGATTGCAGCGAGCCAATCCAGTCCAAAAACAAGGAGCTGTTTTCCTTTAAAATGATGACGTCATCTTGCTGGTGATGGAGGCTCGAATAGGTTGCGCGTGAGACTCCATTATCAGCAACTTCTGGTATGAATGTGTGTGGATGTATGCATGTGACTGGACTGTGACGGACTGACGACTAAACGTTTTAACTGACTTGATACTGAGACAAAAACGGTGCCGACTTTAGGATTAGTGAAAGTCCACAACAATTCACCCAGCCTGTAGAAGAAGGGAGGAGGTTTTGTCTTGCTTTGTTTTGTTTTTGCAAGAACAGAGGGTTGACAGAGACTAAAGGGGGAGGCTGTAGCTTCACATGAGTGTGAGCTGCAGACTGAACCCTTTGGTTGCTAATGTTGAGTCACTGATGTTTACATTAAGAAAATTGTGTTTTATTAGCTGTGTTTTAATTAAGGTATCACATTATATTGTTGGGAATGTTAAATGCTAAAGTGAAGAAAAGGTTTGATTTCACTCATGACTGAACATGTTATTATTAACCATAGCGGGTCACTGTAAAGAGTCAATTAACTTTTATAGAGGTAAAAAAAATAAAATAAAAAAAACCCTCCACCGAGGTCTATGAATAATAGGGGAATGATAGAGTTGTCACGCTCAAAATAGAGATATGTAATGATAAACACTGGTCCCCGTCTTTTGGGTGCTTTCTTGAAATAGTCTGCAATTTAAAAGTAAGATAGAATAACAGGGGCATGTGCTGAGGGGTGGTGCTGCACAAGAACAAGAGTAAAATAAAGAAAATATTGTTTTTAGCTTTGAGAAGTTCAAATTAAAATCTACCATTACACTCAGAGGATCAATATGAAGTTCGATATATGCTAATTTTGAATGAAGTACATGACTGGTGACTGTTCTGTCCTGAGCTTTTGTTTTTACAGCACCCGCTTGATCACACCAACAGTTTCTCGCCACCGAAAAGGGGTACTTGCAAAGAATAGGGAGGAACATCATCAAAACTGGGAAAGGTAAGCCCCAAAGGGGGTGATAACGCCATAACTTTCACTTATGGTCAAATTTTCAAAATTTGACCCCAAACTTGAAAAATTCTTCAAACATTTAGAGACAGAGTGGAGGTTTAGATAAGCATAATGTCACAAACCACATAAGGATGGAGCATTTGAATCGATAAGATGGTGAATTGATACGCAGCAAAATGTTGATCATGTTGATTATGTTTATTCCAGTGTGCAGAGCAAGGTTATTATTATTATTATTAAAGAAAACAAATGAAATAACAAAAACTAGAAGTGGAAAAACATTTGCGTTAACGGAAATAAAATTAAAACAAAAAGGAAAACTAACTAAAACTGTAATGAATGTTCACAAAACTAACTAAAATTGACTGGATTTATAGCAAAATGTGTTTAGTTTCATTGATGTGTGCGTGCCCTGCAATAGAAGTCAAGGCAGTACGTTAGTCGAGTCATCTGTGTTGCTGCTCCGTCCACGCGCAGAAATCATGTCAGGAAAAGTCGGGAGAAAGCGCCAGAGTCCAATTTAGGATTACTTTGAATAGGACTGTTTTTTAGAGATAGCAAGAGTCTGGCAGTGGAAAGAGACACAATGTCCTCCTGAGACCCAGGGAGGAAGAAAATAGGAAAAAAAGAAAAGTATTTTCATTTTTTCTTTTTCTTTTTCTTTTTTCTTTCAGATAAATCAAGTGTTGGGACGGTAAAAAAAAAAAAAACACACTACAAAAACAAAATTGTTTTTAACTAACTTTATTTAAATTTTACAACATGTGCACCACAGTGCACAAGGGGAGTTCATTGATCACGAATGTGAAACTAACAACATTCAAGAGCTATTTAAGAAAATTAAATGCTCCACTGAAATTTGTAAGCAGGATATTAAAACTTATTTATATAACAATATCATAAAAATGTAGATCAGGGATCAACTTAGAAGTCACTGACACTTCACTAGCTGTAAGCCATTGGTTCAGGAACAAGTGATTGCACTGGGCTTTCTATTTCACAAAAGTCAATTCATTTATGATATCTGAGGAAGTACTGTGATTTTATTTGGAGACACAAAGGAACATTTGGCACTTCCCACATCTCACATATGTTTTACTGTTGCACCCAACCATTCTACAACTGAAATGCCTTGGACTGTTAACCATTTCAGGCAAGTGGAGTGAACCATATTTTGCTAGACTCTCATCAGATTGGGGCTTCCTTTTCTTGATCTTTGGAGAGAACTCTTCATTACTGGTATTATTCAGGTCTTGTTCACATGTTTGTACCTGGTTTCTCAGCCAACAGGAGCTTGAACTCCAGATACTGTGAGTTCTTTTCACACATTGAGATCACTGATAACTTTTAGCAACGACGTGATCTTGTAGTAACAATCAGGTGTCATGGATTCAGCTATAAATGCGACTCTTATTTTTTACTTTACTGGAAATCATTTCTGCATTTTACCCATATTTTATTTTTAACTCAAAATAAAAAATTCCAGATTCTCCTACACGTTGGTTTCGGACCAGGTGGGACGACAGATTCCAGGTGGCCCTGTGTTTTTCTCCATTACATCTGCCACTGCAGATAATCTTTGTGTGGCTCCTCCTGGGTTCTCACCCTCTCCTATCTGGCTCACATGACTCTCATCTTCTGAAAAATCTATGTTTGAATCTCGCTCAATTATTCTGTTGAGAATTCTCTCCGCCTTTGTCAAAGAGTTGTCTACTAGGAAACAGTGAAATAAATATAAGTACAAAGTCCCAACGTGCACTAGAGTACACATTAATAAATTAGTCATTTCCTCTGTCAAACACAATAAGCCTAATTCTTAAAGACCCCTCAAATTATTTACTAGATGTTTATTTTTGAAAATTAATAAAAATCTGAGTTTAACAAAACATTTTAAATGTAAATATCAAGCTTACCTTTCTTTTTCCATGAAATGTGCTTGTGGGCACGCCAGCCATTTTGAAAAGGTGGGAAAAACAATTGGCAAGGCCACACCCCCACACATGTGATATACATATAAGGTTAAAGGTACTGTTGTCCTCTCTAAGAAACATCAGGACTTAGAGGAGTGGCAAGTAGAGTATGAGAGCTACAAGCAAAAACTAAATGTGTACTACAGTGCGCAAAAATGAAGTACTGGGTCATCAGGGGGTTATGAGGGACATTTATAAAATTAAAAATCCCACAAACCTTGAAGTGCACTTGAAAAGCTCACACAAGAAGGTTAACTTAGCTTATCTTGAAGAGCTCATCAGGGGGAGCACACTCCCCCTCCTTGAAGAGGTCCCCCACTTAACCAGCATCCCCAGAAAACAGCTAACCCCAGATAAGGCAGCGTGATGCATCCCGAGACAACAGGACTGGGACATCTAAATAAATGTGTGAGTCAATCGCCTTCAAAAAGTTTATCAATTCACTTGAACCAAAATTAGGAGCACCCGGTGCTGCAAGAGTTAATAGTCTCATTACCCAAGGATAAGCAGAAGAGCATGACTGATATAATGGAACTGGGATTTGGTGACACTTAATTTTTGCAAAACACAACTAAAACTATAACTGAAACTAATCAAAACTAAACTGAAATTAAGGATTTTCAGAAAATAAAAACTAGACTAAACTAGCAAAGAATTGGTAAAAACTGATTACAACTGGTAAAAAATTGAAAATCTGGAGTCGAAACTAAATAAAAATAAAACTAATGAAGATGGCAAAACGTTTAAAACCCTGGTGCAGAGATTGGCAAATCTGACCAGGAAACGTTATAAAATGGATTGTCGGAACAGTCAGCGTTAAAGTCAATTTGACAGTCCAGACTAAGATGGCGTTGAACATCTTCAGGGCGGAAAAGGGTTGGTGTGACCAAGGTGTGGTTTGGCTTGTTGTATGTATATTTTGAGATCATATGGCTCTGGAGGGACCAGTTACCAGGGCATGGAAGGAGGACAGACTCATTGACTGAGGAGAAGGAATTTTCTGGGATTGGAGATCCTCTGGGTGAGTGGTTGACTGAAAGCATGTATAAAATAAAAGTTATCTGTTGTTATTGATTGGTAATAGATTGATAATTGGCCACATTTACAGCTGTATTGACTTGTTGTGGACGTAGTCGACTTCAGGTTTAAACACTCTAATCAACAGGTTGAAAATAGTGACATTAAAGGAAGAGTATGCAGCGCCACCCTGTCAGACGCCAGTGACGGTGGGGCTCACTGATGAATCAGGTGAATCATGGCTGATTCATGACTAAGATCCCCTGCTGTGGTCAGTGAGGGGAAAACAGGGGCAAATAAAATTTAAAAGAGGCATTTATAAACGTTTATGTGTCAAGTTAAACGGGATAAAAGGGGGTGTTCTCACTCTTATTTTAGCATCAGCATTATTATTGCATCAGAATCATATAACAAGCATTGCATTAAACATTTATTGAAGCTTTTGACATTGTACTAACATCTGTGTTCCAGTGATTGTTATAACCGCAGGTTAATCTTCTTTCTTAATCGTATATTCACAGGTGTCAGGATAATCATACGATCTTCTATTGCAGGTGTAACCATGATCATTTTCAGACATACTGCAGTTTGTTGCTCATTATAGAGTTGTGCTCAAGTTAATGAGGGTTAAAAGCTACAGTAAACGTGATGTTTGGCTGATCTATGGTGTGGAGTGACTTCGAGCATAGAAGGCCGCACGCGCTTACATAACACTGATATCATGTTATTCTTTGTGATTTTTATTCAATTATGTCTTTAGTTTTAAGTAGTGGTAGTTAATTAAACGATATTCATTTAAGATCATATTCTTGAGTCAGAGCATCACACGCAGATCAACTTAACAACCTGGGAGACCTTGTAGCTGCAATATTGTGTCTCCATAAGGGACAGTAGGTGGAAGCAAACACATGATCTTTGGGGGGCAAATGTGAGGATTAAAAATGGCTAATTTGTTTTTGATGTCTTTTCTTAATATGAGCGGTTTTAGTAATTTTCAAACACACCTTGCAAATGTGCTTATAATGAGTTGGCACTCGGCCTTTTGAAGGTCATAAGCTTCGTTCGGCGTGACTGTCCGGACTGATAAAGTGTAGGAAATGCCTTGAGTGCGGAGGGCTAAATGCAAACACGCTTACACACACATAGGATATGATTAGAATAAGTCCCTGGGACATTCTGAATGTTTTAAACCAATTCTGAAACACTAGAAGGTCAGTAGATAACAACATTAGATTATTAGGGTTAGGAAGAGAGGTGTTTTGGTTTTCTGTCTCTTACAGAGAAAGGAACAGACACCAGACGAGGTCACAGAGATGCGAGGATCCTTCGCAGCAGAGACAGATACAGTGACTGCCGAGACACCAACTGGGTCCAAGGGTCATGGCGTTTGGGCTCCAGCTAGTCACCACAAAAGGATGGATCCCATAAACACAGCAATAACCATGAAGGGGTTGGCGGAAATCCAGGAACACCAGACCAACGAGGTTCGAGAGGCTCTTGGGCAAAAGGGGGACGCGTTCCTGTTCCTTTTTCTGGAGGATACACAGATCGTTGTTTGAAATCAGGGCAGAATAATCCCCTGATCTGTGCCACGACTGAAGGGTTGTCTAACCCCTGAGGTTGAAGAAAGAAGAGCAGAGGATCTACCAACTGGACGACACTGGTAGCTGCAGCAATAAAATAAAGGCTAAAAGCTCCTTGGACAGAGGTTCTAGTCTGAGTACGTCTGAAAGGTATAAGGTAGCACCAAATAAAGCTGTGGGAGAACTGGGGAGTGTCATCTGTACCTGCCATTGTTGGAATAATAGTTTTTCTTACATCTGAACTGCGCAAACACAGAGGTCATCTCACATGTGGTTCGCCCATCAGGGGGACAAAGGACCTCAGGAGTGAGAAGAGAGGAACCCGGCCACACTGGATTATAGGGTGTAGGTGAGCTCTTTAGAATAAAGAGCACATCAGGGGGAGTGTTAGATTATAATATTATTTTATGCCATGTTAGACCCCTAATTAAAGATTGTGAATTATTATGTAGTTTTAGTTGGCATTATTCTCCTGAATTAGAAGAAGCTGACAACTATTGCATTAGTTAAACTGATTTGCATTACATTAGACTGCTGATTTATTGTGAATGAATGATATTGTTTTATGATGTTATAAGAAATACTGTTTGCAGAAAGTCATCGCCTTATTTGTCTGATTAGAAGAGAACAGAGTGTGCTGGAGTTTTCTGCCCCATCTCAGCAGGAGCAGATAAACAGGGAGCCAAGGTCGTAGCTTAGGCGCCGTGTGAGAGAAAGCATGTGAATGTTTAGGCTTTTATGATAAGGTGGAGGCACCAGAGGCTATAAGAGTTTGATCAATGCTCCACCATTTGGAGATCTGAGGCTGTCTGCATACAGTGTCCATCTCCCACGCGTGTGACTATTAAAATCATCGTTTGACTCAACCCGGCCGGACCAGTGTTGTTATTGTGGTTTTTTCTCTTGTCTCCATCCCCAATCCACACACACACACATATACACACACACACACATATACATACATATATATATATACATATATACAGTGCACACAACTCATACAGGTGTAGTGCCACATATATTAGATAGGTCCTTGTTTGCCTGTTATTTATGACATCATTATCCATTTCCGAGTCCAAATGATCCTTCAGTTTTCCAAATCAAACAAAAACTGGGAGTCAGAAGCATCCAGACCGTTTCAGCTACAGTAAAACGATCAGTGTGGACGTGTCACAGTTTCCTCAAGTCAGCCAACCAGCTCGCTTCCTGTTTATCTGTCAGAATCCGCCCAGTAAACCTGTTCCCCTGGAGACCAACTATAAACATCTTATGTTCACGTCATCTACAGCCACTCAAACCAACCACCGCAAAATAGCAACTTTAATTACCGTCCAGAAAGCAGTGATTCATTTCATTCTGATTATTTATTGATTAAAAATATTTTTTGTGCTTTTTTACATCTTTTAATCAGCTTTTCTTTATTTAACAGTTTTCTGTATAGAAGAGGAACTATCTGACTTCTGTGGGAGTCTCGTTCTCAGATAGCGTGCAACAACTCAACATTAAATACCAACAGCAACCTCAACTTCCTGTTTAACACATGGATGCAGCTACAGCTGTTCTTACCTGAGAGTTCAGCCTCAGGTCAGGACCGCTTACGAAACCTGAAGGTAGCGCTGCATAAGACATGTAAAAACATGACAGCAACTTTTAACTAATATAAAAATAAAACTTTAACGTGGCCCGCGATCAAAAATGACTGATCAGTAGAATATGAACTTTAATGGACTGAAATTGAAAGAGTAGACTGACAGAGATTCATAAGCACTGACTTGGAAAACATCAAAGCTGCAGCAGATATGACCATGTAGATGTTAGCATTCACAAGAAAGATAAAAACGATTGGAGTCATTTTCCAAATTATTAGAAAAGCCAAAATCAGTGAACTGCGCAGGAGACTAAAAATCAATGTGATAAAGTTTTACTTACAGGAATCTCAACCCTGAGCTCAAAGACTGCAATCCTTGCAGAGAGTCAAATCTTCTTCATGTGCCGAGTTCTTCCGCCGGTGCTCATGTACAGCAGGCTGCAGAGGGCAGGGGGAGGACAGGGGGAGGGCCGGGGGAGTGCCTCCAGTCCGTTGTGTTAACTCACATTATTCCCACGTGATTTACAGGAAACTGAGCCAAGGCTATACTGGGCTCATGAGCTATGGATAAACTGTGGGGGAAATAAACAGCTCCACCCAGCTCTGTTATCAACTCTGAGGACATGGTGATTAAGCCTTATCTGAACATGAAACCTGCTCCTCAGACATGAGTCCTGCAGTTAAACTGTCTCTGACAGAAGACAAAGAGCAAGACTCGTCGGGACTGGCGCTGCGGTCTGAAGGCCTGTGATACAGCTGACATTATGTAACCTGCATACATTAGTCAGACACACTGCATACAGTTCACAGGGTCAACGTCACTCAGATAACACGGGTTTATATATACTGTAATGGCCCTGGTTTACCTGACACAGCCCTCTGCCCAGCGTTCCTGCTCAGTCGTGGACCCTGAGTTTAAACACCAGGCAGGAGGAGAGCACGCTCTCCACTGAGGAGGGGAGAAGGTCAGCAGCAGCTCCTGGTCCAGGTTCTTCTTCCTCAGGACACGGAGGAGGTGCAGCTGCTGCTGGCCTTCTTTACCAGGGTGTATTTGGAAAATGGGAAATGCTGCTCTGGCTAAACTACTATTTGTGTTGAGACATGGCAAATAAACATATATATGAGCTAATGTAAATACTATATCTGTCATGAATCGCTGTGTGGCAGGCAGGAGTTGGACCCAAAATGCAAGCACGAGGTTTAAACACAAAGAACTCAGCTTTATTCGCTGGCAGGAGAAAGTCATACGAAGCAAACTAAACCGGAAACTCACAAACTAAACCCACAGAGAGACACAGGGAGACCCACACAGCATGAGGGACGACGCGACACTGACTCAGAGAAACGCAGGGTTTAAATACACTGGGAAGTAACAAGGGGAATGAGACACAGGAGGGCACAGCTGGGGCAAATCAGAACTGACGAGACAAGCAAAGCAGGACACATTCTCATAGGACACGGACCTTCAAAGTAAAACAGGAAGGATCACACAGAGACGCGAACTTGACACAGTGGAGACAGCAACTAAGAAACACAGAGACATAAACCATAAGGCAGAGGTCTAAGAACCGAAAGACACAGACGGGAACTCAAACATGCAGCGGCTTGCAAAAGTATTCGGCCCCTTGAACTTTCCCACATTTTGTCACATTACAGCCACAAACATGAATCAGTTTTATTGGACTTCCAGGTGAAAGACCAACACAAAGTGGTGCACACGTGAGAAGTGGAACGAAAATCATACATGACTCCAAACTTGTTTGACAAATAAATAACTGCAAAGTGGGGTGTGCGTAATTATTCAGCCCTGAGTCAATACTTTGTAGAACCACCTTTTGCTGCAGTTCCAGCTGCCAGTCTTTTAGGGTCTGTCTCTACCAGCTTTGCACATCTACAGACTGAAATCTTTGCCCATTCTTCTTTGAAACAGCTCCAGCTCAGTCAGATTAGATGGGCAGCGTTTGTGAACAGCAGTTTCAGATCTTGCCACAGATACTCAAGTTCAAATTTTATTTTATTCGCCACATGCAGTGGAATGAACCCGCCCCCCGACCTTACACACACAGACGTCACATGGGGATACAAGTCGGAGAACGGTTGCATTACAGAAAAACACTGAAATGTACACTACAATGGGAAAGTACAAGAGGAAAAAAGAGACCTCTGCTCATGCTGGGCTACAGGAGGACAGCATGAGAACAGGAAACAAAAAAAACTCCTCTGCACAGGAAGCACATAAACGTCCACAGCACAACATTATAGAGCACGTGACCAGCAACAGGGTTGGGTAGGGGATGAGGAGTAATCCCAGGCACCACAGCAGCCATCCTGCCACTGTGCCGACTCACCAGCGCGGGCCCAGACCCGCCTCGTGTTCCCAGGAGGCAACAAGCATCGAAGGCGTTGGAAGGGGAGGGGGATGTGTGAGTGCTTATCAGTGTAAATGTATGTGTGTGCATGTCCATAGTTCAGCTGAGACAGTGTCCTTCACCCTATCAGGCTAAGTAAACAGTCTACCAGCCAACCCAGGTGTCCTTGCATGGGATGGGAAGAATAGTCATCACACAGTCGTTATCAGGGAGTTTTGTTCAGCTCCAGCCTTGGGCCCGTGCAGCCGGCGCCGTGGTGTCATGTTGATGTTGATTCTGGATTGGATTTAGATCTGGACTTTGACTGGGCCGTTCTAACACATGGATATGTTTGGTTTTAAACCATCCCATTGTTGCCCTGGCTTCATGTTTAGGGTCGTTGTCCTGCTGGAAGGTGAAGCTCCGCCCCAGTCTCAAGTCTTTTGCAGACTCCAAGAGGTTTTCTTCCAAGACTGCCCTGTATTTGGCTCCATCCATCTTCCCATCAACTCTGACCAGCTTCCCTGTCCCTGCTGAAGAGAAGCCCCCCCAGAGCATGATGCTGCCACCACCATATCTGACAGTGGGGATGGTGTGTTCAGAGTGATGAGCAGTGTTAGTTTTCCTCCACACATAGTGTTTTGCATGTTGGTCTCATCTGACCAGAGCAGCTTCTTCCACATGTTTGCTGTGTCCCCACATGGCTTGTGGCAAACTGCAAACAGGACTTCTTATGGTTTTCTGTTAACAATGGCTTTCTTCTTGCCACTCTTCCATAAAGGCCAACTTTGTGCAGTGCACCACTAATAGTTGTCCTGTGGACAGATTCCCCCACCTGAGCTGTAGATCTCTGCAGCTCGTCCAGAGTCACCATGGGCCTCTTGGCTGCATTTCTGATCAGCGCTCTCCTTGTTCGGCCTGAGTTTAGGTGGACGGCCTTGTCTTGGTAGGTTTACAGTTGTGCCATACTCCTTCCATTTCTGAGTGATGGCTTGAACAGTGCTCTGTGGGATGTTCAAGGATTGTGAAATCTTTGTGTAGCCTAAGCCTGCTTTAAATTTCTCAATAACTTTATCCCTGACCTGTCTGCTGTGTTCTTTGGACTTCATGGTGTTGTTGCTCCCAATGTTCTCTTAGACAACCTCTGAGGCCGTCACAGAGCGGCTGTATTGGTACTGACGTTAGATTACACACAGGTGCACTCTGTTTAGTCATTAGCACTCATCAGGCAACGTCTATGTGCAACTGACTGCACTCAGACCAAAGGGGCTGAATAATTACCACACCCCACTTTGCAGTTATTTATTTGTAAAAAATGTTTGAATCATGTCTGATTTTCGTTCCACTTCTCACGTGTGCACCACTTTGTGTTGGTCCTTCACCTGGAAGTCCAATAAAACTGATTCATGTTTGTGGCTGTAATGTGACAAAATGTGGGAAAGTTCAAGGGGCCGAATACTTTTGCATCTACTGTAGTTTGTCGGTTTAACAGTTTCTGCCTGTCACTGTTCCCCGTCTGTTTTCTTCCCTGGTTCTTCCTGACCTTGTACTTTGTCCTCACGTTCCCTCTTTCCTCTCTCCCTCTTTGGACTGACAATCATACACAAATAGGTTGTATTCAATTAAATGAAAAAATGACATTAATATGAAAAAAACCTATTAAGGGCTGGGCCATATCATACCATTCACAGTAATACCGGTATAATGTTGGGCAACGATAAGAAAGTAAAATATGTCGATAGAATATGGGTAAAACGCACATGCCAGTGCCTTTGTTTTCATACACACATGGTAGAAAAAGCAGATCGTTGAATGAAACGGATGAACCTGAACTGGTTTGTAAAGATCCTGCAGCTTCAGTGGTGTGTAACTGGTTTAGCTTTCGTCTGTCAGATACACAACAAAGCACTATTTTTGTAGAACACATGGAAGCGGGCCAAATAACCTGGGCCTGCACGGCGTCAATGCATTATTGATTTTACTACAGAGCAGGACGGATTGTAGGGCAGCAAACATCGTCAGAAAAGACGTTTCCCACACTGCAGGTTACCTGGTGTAATGTTTTCAGCTAAAAAGAAACACGGCTTGACTCCTACCAACTGTATAAAGAGTAACTGAAGGTTAAATGCAGCCAACATGTCCTGTTTTAAGCCACCATCGCTCTGGCAGAAAGGGCGCCAGAGCAGGGGACAGGCGAGCTGGAACAAACCATTTTTTTGGAGGGGGGGTATCTATACTTTTGTTGTTAAAATGTCACGTCTCAACCAAGTTTATTTTTAGTAGTGTGTCACACAAACAGCAAATACTGTCAAAAAAGTAAGAAATCTTTGGAGTGCTTTGATTGTGGGTTAAAAACGCCTCTGCTGTCCATCATCCTCGCAGGGTCCAAGCATGCTTTTTTTTTTTTTAATTCTTACCCCGCCCTCCCTTTCAATGGCTCTGCACCCCCACTGGAGGTCACGCTCCCCACTTTGTGAACCACTGTGTTAGTGTACAGGATGTGCATGACCACCCTACAGTGCTGCGTTACTGGAGGGGAGGGGGGTAGAAATGCACTAAACACAAAGTCGAGTTCCAGTTGACCCGGGTTTCTGGCCTCATATTACACACGGACACTGTAACGGTGTGTTCACAAACTGCATGTCCTCGTTGCTTTCACTGTTTCCAGGATCGTCACGCTGGTTTCTAACAAGCATCAAACATTAAACCCAGGCTGCATGTTTCACTGTGGTTAGACTGTGTGCCTCTCACCATCACAGGGCTTCGTTCTTCCTGCAGATGACATTTACACTGAACAGCGTAGGGACCTGATCCAGGAGTTTCCTTTACAGCTGATCAGAGGTGGACCAATCAGGTCTGAGTATGTTTACCCTGAGCTGATGCTCACATAGCAGGATTCACTGCTAGTGATGGTCAGCCTCATGAAGCTTTTTCCATCCAGATGGTTCACAAAGGTTCATTGTGTGACGCTTCGTGTGCACACAAACCGCCTGCTGGTCAAAGCTTTCATTGCATTGTCATAGTGCACCTCTCTGCATGTAGCCATGAGTTATTATGCATTTCTGGCTCTCTCCTCACCCGTCGCCTGGTGACGCTGGAAGTTTCTTCCTGTTAAAGAGTTTTTCCTTCCGACTGTCACAAGTGCTTGCTCATGGGGGGGTCTGTTTGTTGGGGGTTCTCTGTCATAATGTAGGGTCTTTGAACGGGAATGGTCAATTATTTAAATTCAATGAAGTCGATCTATTATTATTTAATTACAAAATAAAACAAGAATTTAATGCAGATTTTATTAAATGTTCAGTTTCAGTTTTATTTGCAGATTTGAAGATAACATTTCATAAAGTGAGTGCTCAGCTTACACAGTGGTACACCCCGCTCAGCTGCAGAGCCTCACATTAACATTCATTTAACAACCACCGTAAAGAGCAGCCAGCAGTAATCATTCTCTCTGATAGCCGTAGTTCAACTGACAGGAAACAGGAAGTAGACAGTGATTGGTCAGTGATTTCAATAACAACAGTTTCCTCAACATCCCAAAAGATTCACAGTAAGCTAAAAGAAACGGGCTGATCTTCATCAGAAGACAGTGGTCTGCTCCTGCCTCTGAGCCGAGTCTGGGGTCTGCACACAAACGTCACATCAGTCAGGCTTTCTCTGGGTTAGCTGGATCAGCTGAGCCCAAACTCGTCGTAGAAACAGGAAACAGGAAGCAGCAAACTTACGAGGAAGAGCAGGGTGTGGTGGATGATGAACTCTCTAGTGAGGGTGATCAAGTCCTGGTTCATGGCCTGGAAGAGGGACGGGACCAGGACCACAGCCAGGTTATGGGCTGACATCTTGTTCACCTGAGAGAACACCTGAACCCTGAGGGAGAGAGGGAGGAGTCAGTGAGCAGGTGATGTTCTGTGTGCTGGTTTCATTCACTGTGTTCATGATCAGACTAAATAAATCATATTAACAGGTTCCATCAGCGTTCGATTCAAACTCAGGTGACTCCAGCCCTCCTACCTGCACGTCAGTGCAGTGGAGCTGGGCGATAGAACGATACGATATGTAAAATAACGTTTTCTCGATAGAAAAGTTAAACTATTGTGATAGGCCTCACCGCTCTTGTCCTCTTAAAAAAAGAAAAAGAACAGCCAATCCAAATTAAGTAGCGCAGAGCCGAACCAATCACAGCCGCAGCGTCACGTGACTTGTTACGTACAGCACGCGTGCCAAGCCGCACACGTGTATTTGTTTGGGAAGCAGCCAGCTGCCGTGCCACCCGGGTAATGGAGGAAATGAGTGTGCCGACTAGAGAAAGATCAACCGAGCGTGACCGAAGGTTACCGAAGAGAAAACAGATGATGGTTCCAATGCCGGACAGATTGTGGAACGGAAGAGCCATAGAAGTCCCGTAGTGTGAAGGTATTTCAGCTATTTCAAGTCAAACAGAGCAGCTACACTGTAAATGTGCCGAAAGCAAGTCTGGAAATACAATAAGCCGGTGCAGCTCAGTCTCTGACTGGAAGCGCTAATTCGTCATTTGGCTTTTGTCAGACTAAAGTAACTTTTAAAACTGTTTGAAAAGCTCAGCTATACAACAAGGAGAGATTGAGAATTTCCTTTTAGTTCTCAGTTTATTTGATATTGACAAAAGTTAGTCAGTTTTGTCTGTTCTTCTGTAAAACAAACTAAGATTTATTTTTAGAATTAATATTTTGTTTCTAAGTGGAATTGACAAATTAGGCTGTTTCGTTTGTTCTATTTTGAAACTTAAACGCTTTAGCGGCTGCCTTTTGTGTAGTTTGCAATATTTGCCTTTATTTATCTGAAAAAGTCTCGTGTTCCTTAAGTACATCTACCCTGTTGAACTTATTATGGGAAATAAATATTTAAATAAAAACAAGCTGCTGATTATTTCACATTTTACTTGTGAGCAACGGCACATTTAAATCTTACAAATATAGTTATTTGGCTGATATCGTGATAGATATCGTTATCGCCTGAAATGAAAAAAACATATCGTGATATGAAGAAATCTTATATCGCCCAGCTCTACAGTCCAGGTAATGACATTAAAGAGCAAACATGAAGCATTTACCACTGTGACTCTGATAAACGGGGGGTGAAGTGTTAGTCTGAGAGATTCTCCTAGTGGGACGTGAGTGTGATCAGGTGACACTGTCAGGTGATCTCAGGTGAGACAGAGGCAAACACGAGCTCTGAAACTACGTCTTACACCCCCTGCTGCCAGACTCAGGAACTGTAAGTAGCGAGGGGGCGGGGCTGACTGAGAAACTGACTGACTGAGTCGTTGTCCAATGAACTTCCACTTCGTGTTCCTCTGTGACTCCGAGTCCAAAATGTTCAAAATGAACTTTTTACTTTATTCAGTTAGACAGGAAACAGTTTAAACTGGGCAGGTCGTCGCCCCCTGCTGGACATTAGAGAGGGTGCAGCGTCAGTGTTCCTGCCTAATTACTGCACTGCTCTGTGTGCTGGACACCTTTCTGTCAGCAGCTCATCTGTAGGATCGATCATCTTCCCAGGTCCCGCCCCACCACCACCACCCTCATCGCGACTCTCTGGCTGTTTCACCGCTGGTCAACTGCAGAGTGGGAACGCCTCAAAGACGCTGTGTTTCCTGTTTCTGACGCCAACATGTTCACCTGCTCCCTGATAGATCCCGCCCACTGACAGGAGCCATGAGGGGAGCTGGACTGCCTTAGGGTGGTGTCAGAGAGGCGGATGTTGTCTAAGATAAGGACAGTGCTGGACCTCCCACCCACTCCATGACGTGCTGTCACAGGAGCACGCTCAGTGCAGGACTGAGATTACCCATAATGCACCACTGAACAACACATATCTGTGTGTAACATTAATGTTAGTTACTGTTACTGTTTTAAATAAACTGCTCTGATTCTGTGTGTGTGTGAGAGTGTGTGTTACATGTAGAAGTGTCCAAACAGGGCATTCAGGGTCGCTCGGTTGTCATCAGGAAGTTGCCGTAGTAACCGTCTGTACTCCTTAAACCTGCGTTTCTCGTCTGACACACCTGAGAGACAAACAGGCTGTTAGGGAGAGAACTACGACTACTGCAGTATCGCTGCTGTTAGCCCGAGTACTACGACTACTGCATTATCGCTGCTGTTAGCCCGAGTACTACGACTACTGCAGTATCGCTGCTGTTAGCCAGAGTACTACGACTACTGCAGTATCGCTGCTGTTAGCCCGAGTACTACGACTACTGCAGTATCGCTGCTGTTAGCCCGAGTACTACGACTACTGCATTATCGCTGCTGTTAGCCCGAGTACTACGACTACTGCAGTATCGCTGCTGTTAGCCCGAGTACTACGACTACTGCAGTATCGCTGCTGTTAGCCCGAGTACTACGACTACTGCATTATCGCTGCTGTTAGCCCGAGTACTACGACTACTGCAGTATCGCTGCTGTTAGCCCGAGAACTACGACTACTGCAGTATCGCTGCTGTTAGCCCGATTACTACGACTACTGCAGTATCGCTGCTGTTAGCCCGAGTACTACGACTACTGCAGTATCGCTGCTGTTAGCCCGAGTACTACGACTACTGCATTATCGCTGCTGTTAGCCCGAGTACTACGACTACTGCAGTATCGCTGCTGTTAGCCCGAGTACTACGACTACTGCAGTATCGCTGCTGTTAGCCCGAGTACTACGACTACTGCAGTATCGCTGCTGTTAGCCCGAGTACTACGACTACTGCATTATCGCTGCTGTTAGCCCGAGTACTACGACTACTGCAGTATCGCTGCTGTTAGCCCGAGTACTACGACTACTGCAGTATCACTGCTGTCAGGATACTGTCAGTAGTACTACGGTTATACTGCAGTACATGCTTTTTCTGTTCTGGAGACAAATATATAAATATTTTAGTGTTACACAGTTTTCCTGTTGCGTCGGGTTACAGTTACTTCACTCAGAAAAACTGCAGTACTTTTCAGGAGGGCTAATAGCGGCTCATATAAGGTCTCTGATGTTTTTGCAGTTTCTGCAGAGGTTACTGCTATTAGTACTACAGTACAGATACTGCAGCAGCTCTACAGACAGCAGTACTACATGTAGTAGTAGCTCAGACAGTAGTTCTTCGTGTACCTGCAGCCTGCAGCCACTGCCCTTGGGCTCCGTTGGGAATCAGACTCTCTTGCCGGCGGACATATTGTTTGAGGGCGGAGCCAGCATCTAGCACGCCCTGCTCATGACTCTCCAGGGGGGCGGAGTTTGGTGATATAATCAAGGCCTCCACCAACTGGCTGACTTTTGAAGCGAGACCGCAGCGCCGGTACACGCCCTCCACCTTCAGACCTGAGAGAGAAAATGCTGCATTAGAAGTATCCCATGATGCTTTGCTGCCTGTCACTGTGTCGGCATGGTGACCTCGGCTCACCGTAGGTGGTGATGTGGGAGATGCAGCGCTCGATGGCCGGCGGTACCGAACCTCTCAGCTGCACATCCATCACCGGGTACAGAGACCAAGAAACTGAGCTCTGATTGGCCGCAGGAGGATGGGGCACGGCTGGGCTCTGATTGGCTGCAGGAGGACGTGGCACGGCTGGGCTCTGATTGGCTGCAAGGGGACGTGGCACGGCTGGGCTCTGATTGGCTGCAGGAGGACGTGGCACGGCTGGGCTCTGATTGGCTAGAGCTCTTTGAAGGTGGGTGAACCAGGACCGACAGCTGTATTGCTCTTCGAAACGCAACGACACCCTCCTGAGGAGAGAAACCAGCTGTGATGTCACATATATCTGTGGTGGTGTCAGCCAATCAGAAGCTCTGAATTCACATCATTAGTTTTAATGAAGATGTTATAGAGTGATGCTGCACACCTGTCTGCAGTTGCCATGGTGACGATGTTTTCAGATGGATCCATTTCTGTAAGAGGAGTTAAAGCCAGACTGGTCAATGATATCAAAGTGTCCTCACATTCATCAGCAGCCTGACTGATTTCAGCAGATACACACAACACAATGCCGACAGCCACAGAAGAGCTCCGAATGCAAAGAAGCCTGAAAGCTGCTCGGAGAGTTCAGGCTGTGTAGGGCAGAGATGGTGACACCAGACCGATAATCAAAGAATAAACTACACGAGTGTGTGTGAATGAAAACATTTACACACGGAATAACCGTCAGCTGCAGGACCAACATCCAGTCATGGGTGGAAAACATTTCCAACAAGAAAGCACTCAAACAGATCAATATGTGTTCCCTCAACATCTACTGAACAAAACAACATACAGACGCATACTCATAAGACAGACTGTTACCGTGGTGACTGAGCATGCCCAGATCAATTGTGAGAGACTCATGGGATTCTCTGTGGACAGGGTGAATGCTGACTCCATCCTCCCAAAGCAGCAGCCAGGCCTCTGGATGATTGGAAGCTCTGCCCAATTCTACAATACACACTTTACTGACTGCGGAGGCTCCGCCCACCTCAGCATAAGACACGCCCCCTGGAAGAATCACCTGGAAACATGAATTCAGTCAGTCAGAGGACCTGAGCTGTGGATTTAGAGGAAAAGTCTGACCCAAACCAACATTACCTTCAGAATATGGACCAGGTGGTCCGACAGCCCCTCCCTGCTGTCAGCTGCACAGATCAGCTGATCTGTGAGTGTGACGATCTCAAACTGATGAGCTCGGCTGAAACACAGCAGCAGGTATGGTTCGGTCATCTTCATCACAGAGACACACTGTAACCCTCAATAATAAATGCCCTCGGTGATGTTTTTGTACCGCTAATATGCAACATTTATACTTGATATACTTCATTTATCAGGCTTAATAACCAGCCTGTAGAACATCTTCTGGATGACCTGTAGAGGTGCTGATGTTTATCACACCTGGTTTAAAGGACCTGTAAGTAGGCAGGCTGTTATGATGTCATAGATCAGAGTAAAGATTCATTATGACATTAGTAAACTAACATCCATCAATTCGCTTCCGCATATCCTTTTCAGGGTCGCGGGGGCGCTGGAGCCTATCCCAGCTGTCATAGGGCGAGAGGCGGGGTACACCCTGGACAGGTCGCCAGTCTGTCGCAGGTCCAACACACAGGGACAGACAACCAGTCGCACTCACGTTCACTCGCACATTCACACCTAGTGACAATTTGGATTATCCAATTAACCTATCCCCACAAGCTGCATGTCTTTGGACGGCGGGAGGAAGCCGGAGTACCCGGAGGGAACCCACGCAAACACGGGGAGAACATGCAAACTCCACACAGAAAGACCTGATGGTGGAATTGAACTCTGGACCTTCTTGCTGTACAGCAACAGTGCTAACCACCGTGCCACCGTGCTGCCCCAGTAAACTAACAGTTTATGATTATTATTGATGGTTCTTATAAAAGTACTGTGACAGACAGGTGAGCTGCCCAGGTGACCCCGCCTCCCGTCCTATGACAGCTGGGATAGGCCACACCTCCACCTCAGACACAGCAGCTGATACCTGAACACAAACACCCTGGAGCTAGGACTCGTCTGCAGAGTAACAATAAGAGCTGAGGAGCCAGTCACTTTGTTTTTCTGTTGCCTTGGTAACCATATGAAACGACTGATTCTTTCAGCTTTGCTGTTTGAGTCGGTTTGTAGGTGTTTGCAGTGAATAGATGTGTCCAGCAGAGGGAGCTGCGGTGTCAGAGTTGGCTGCCCTGAGCTTCCTGTTTTGTTTGTGGGAACTTCCTGTGATGTAAAACGTTCACCGGTTGTGTGTAACGAGCTCAGCGTGTTGCTTTGGTGTAGCTTTGGCGCTGGCAGTGGTCTGAGCTCAGTCCCGTGTGTCCTGCACTAAATCTGTTGGATGCTTTCTTCTATCCACACATCGTGCAGATGATTTAGGATGTCCCCAAACAAACTGGTCCTGAGTGATTCAGAGCTACCCTTTGATGAAATGAAGGACCCTGAAGGAGCCGGGGCAGTGCTCGGGCTCGCTGACAGCGTCCTGGGTCCACTGACTCGGAGCGAGCCACGTTCCACACCTCCAGTGCTGAAGCTGCAGTAGAGAGCTGAGGCCGCAGGTGGTTGATTCTGTCATGGCGTTACCTCTGAACGAGTTCGGGTCGGCCCGGAGGAAACACTGTCCAACAGACAGGTGACCCGGGACAGGGACGCAGCTTCTGCCTCACACTGTGCAACGGACTGAATTTCCTGACAGTCGTAGCAGAGACACCCCGAGCTCTCCCTCCACTTCCTCCTGCTCTGACACCGAGGTGTCCCAAACCAGCTGACAGGTGTGCCGCGTGACCCCGGCCACTGATGGTTGAGCTTTACATCATTGCTGACATCACCATGAATGAGTTCAAAGTTCACAAAAAAACATTCACAGAGGCGTGGCCTCATCAAGGTGGCCTCCGCCTTTCAGACACAGCCTGTGGTCAGTCAGGTGTTTTTCTGCTAAAACCTCTAAAACGCAGTATTACTGTGAGGTACTGCAGTACTTGTGGTACCAGAGGTATTAGTACTGCATATTTACCCGTCTTTGAGGAAGACAGACAGGACTTCTCGCAGGTCGAGCACGTCGCAGGCTGCTGATTCGTTTTCTAGCGAGAAGAGAAAACGATCATCCTCCAGTTTCCCGTGAAGCTCCTCCTTCTCCTCACCTGCACAGATGACACAGGTGAGTGTTTGCTGATGTTTGGGTGGATCAAAGAGACTCTGACATATCACCACATTCATATTCATGTACAGCGTTTTGATCTCTGCGAGTGCACCTGGATTCATTTGAACTGCATACCTGAGGGGGCGGAGTCCAACCTCCTTCTACCTGCCAGCGGCTGGTGAGGCGGGACTTCTGAGCACAGAACACACACAGAGCGGCAGGTGAGCTCAGATCAGCATTTACTGTCACCTGTGTGTGTGTGTTACCTTTGTGTGTGTGTGTGTGTGTGTGTGTGTGTGTGTGTGTGTGTGTGTGTGTGTGTGTGTGTGTGACCTTTGTGTGTGTGTGTGACCTGTGTGTGCGTGAGTGTGTGTGTGTGTGACCTTTGTGTGTGTGTGTGACCTTTGTGTGTGTGTGTGACCTGTGTGTGCGTGAGTGTGTGTGTGTGACCTTTGTGTGTGTGTGTGACCTGTGTGTGAGTGAGTGTGTGTGTGTGACCTTTGTGTGTGTGTGTGACCTGTGTGTGCGTGAGTGTGTGTGTGTGACCTTTGTGTGTGTGTGTGACCTTTGTGTGTGTGTGTGACCTGTGTGTGAGTGAGTGTGTGTGTGTGACCTTTGTGTGTGTGTGTGACCTTTGTGTGTGTGTGTGACCTGTGTGTGAGTGAGTGTGTGTGTGTGACCTTTGTGTGTGTGTGTGACCTTTGTGTGTGTGTGTGACCTGTGTGTGCGTGAGTGTGTGTGTGTGACCTTTGTGTGTGTGTGTGACCTTTGTGTGTGTGTGTGACCTGTGTGTGCGTGAGTGTGTGTGTGTGACCTTTGTGTGAGTGAGTGTGTGTGTGTGACCTTTGTGTGAGTGAGTGTGTGTGACCTGTGTGTGTGTGAGTGTGTGTGTGTGTGACCTTTGTGTGTGTGAGTGTGTGTGTGTGTGTGTGTGTGACCTGTGTGTGTGTGAGTGTGTGTGTGTGTGACCTTTGTGTGTGTGAGTGTGTGTGTGTGTGTGTGTGTGACCTGTGTGTGAGTGAGTGTGTGTGTGTGTGAGACCTTTGTGTGTGTGTGTGACCTTTGTGTGTGTGAGTGTGTGTGTGTGTTACCTTTGTGTGTGTGTGTTACCTGTGTACTCGTTGACTCGCAGCAGCTCGGTCTGCAGAGCCTGATTGGCTCGCTCTGCCAGCAGGATGAGGGAGGGGGTCTGTGGGTCTGATGAAGACACCTGCACAGGTGAGAGCCTCAGATGAAGGAGGGAGTGTGTTATAAATGTTTAATAAGCTTAACGAGCATCATGAACACAGGACAGTACCTTTGCTCCGGAGCAGATCAGAGACATCGTTTCCTCCACGTCGTCAGTGCAGACCACCTGATACAGCCTCTGAAACACAAACACACACACCTGTCACACATATGACACCTGTGTAACGCCTCTGAGCGTGTGCGGTGGCTGAGCTGATTCTGGGTCAGACCTGCTCCATCATGGAGGGAAATGAGGCCAGAGCGTGCACTCGTCTGTAGCGCCCCCTGCTGTATTTATCCTTTATGAACTTTGACCTCTCCTCATCTGTGGACTCTGGGCGGAGCTGCTCTGCCGCTGGCACCGCTGGAGCCCACACCTGATTTGCCAGCTGGTTACCATAGGTAACGAACAGCTGGCAGAAGATTGAAGGTAAAAGTTAACTGCAGTTTCCATAATGTCCAGCAGAGGCAGCATTGACTCCAATGTTAAAACTCTACAGCAGAAATAAACATGTTTACAGCCTGAGACTAAAAAACTGGTCTCTATCCGGTCTTTAAGTCTGACGTCATTAGCCGTGTCTGGGCCCGGACTCAGCTGCAGGTCCATAAGCCAAATGGTCACTGTGGCTGCTCTTCCAGGTGTAACGGTTAAGTTTAACGTTCAGGCATCCATGAAAACTGAATTTATTAAACTTAACAGAGTTAGAAGTTAGCAAGGAGTTAGCTTGCTAGTTTCCGTCTAAATATAATATAGCCTGTCCCGACTGAGAGATTTCTAAAACAAATTCAAACGTACAGCTCTGCTATCGCTTCTGAAATAAATGAAGACAGAAAACTAAACAGCAGTGACGTTTGTAGGGTTACTTTAGTTTGGCTAGCTGGTATATAATGATGTGCTACGTGACCGCTAGCGACACAGCTATGTTAGCATAGCATAAACTTTTTTCCCACTCAATAAAAGTTCCCGATGATCAGGGACAAATGCAATCGCATGGCAGGATGCTGTAAACGGAGAACAACTGAGATAATCCATCCACAATAGTTAGTCATTCATATACTGCTGCATGGGCTGCAGTTACATCCTAAGGTTTTAAAAACTGAGCTTTAAAATGAACAGTGGTGATAAAAACTGAGAGAGGCCGACCGTGATCAGTGACTGTTTTTAGGGGCTTTTGAGAATAAATAGAACCAGATACAAAGCATTAAAACATGTTAAAAACACAACAGCCTTATTAAACGCAGAGTAGCAGGTTTCATCACGTCATCACTTAAAGACCTGATAGATCATAACAACAGTGGGTGGTGACAAAGGCAGCTGTAGCTGCTAACTGGCTGGTTGAACTGGGACTGTGTTTGTGTTGCACTGTGTTCAATCTCCACCCACTCACCTGTATCAATGGTTCAGTCCAGATTTTATTGTCCATCCTTAGACTGCGCACCTTCGACAGGTTGCTGCCCAGGCCTCGATGGTGACCTGAGAACATGTTAGCATTTTGCGTTCAGTGGGTTTTACAGAATCTCAGAATCTTTGTTGTCATTGTGCTTTCGAACAACAAAAACTGTATACAAACCAATTCACTACAAGTGAAAAAAGGGCAATTTTAAGAGGATAAGTATGTACAATAAATTTTAAACAAAGAAAAAATGAAATAAATAAATAAATGAATGAATATAGTATTTACAAGACTGTGAATAAGAATGAAAAAGTGAGGATAGGGTTGCTGCCCAGTGCTTTAGTCCTCAAATATTTTTTCTATTTAACAACAGAAAAGAAAATGTGTGAAGGTTGTGTTTTCGCAGTGATCACAGTGTATCAACAGTCTACAGGTGTGTGTTATCAGCAGGTGAGTTTTATTGACAGGTGTGTTTCCCTCAGACTGCACACGTTTTATTGGCAGTGGTGAAACTGGAACGCTGGTATCGTTTCATTTAATCAGCATCATATAAACTGTTCCAGCTAACAGTCAGTGAGTCAGGCTCACATTTGGTTTCGTTTCTTTATCTCAGAGCTTTCTGCTCTGTTGGTTTGGACGTATGCTACTCCTGTGATATCACCGAGATCTTACAACAGTGTTTGTTGGTTTCTCTTCTGGGCCTTTAATGGCACTTTGGAGGATCTTCTGCACCTGGTTATATTTGCTCATTCACAGCATCCAGATTCTTAAGAGGACAGCTCTGAGTCTCTGATCTTTTAAAAACAGCACAGGGAGGTCCGGTCTCTTGGACATGAATCTGTGCCTTTGTTTTGGTAGATTAAAATCGATTTTGTGTTACATATTTTCCTCAATATTTTTATTTTCTGCCTTTTTCATACTTGTGTTCTGACATAAGTCCTGGGTAATGTTGCTTCTTTACGTCCGTGACCAACGATCGTTTGAATCCTGAAAAGGTTCACATCGATGCGTCTCATTCTGCTGTTACACAACCCTCTGCATTAATAATCTTAACGTGTACCAGGTGTGCTGTCATACCTGCACAGTGCTGACATATGACCAGCAGCAGATTGACCGAGGCCCACTCCGGATTGGCCGCACCACAGTCCCCGCACACCTTGTTGTACGGGTGTTCCCAGAGACGCAGCGCCACCTGACAGCAGGACAGAGCGCTCTGGATACTTGAAGACAGCCTGTCCACCCAGACGGACAGATCCTTGGACGAATCAACAGACAGGCTGTAGGTAGGGGGCGGGGTTAAAGAGAGGAGGATATAATTTTAGCAAACAAATAAACACCATACAGGTATGGACCGACAGGCAGACACACAGACGGGGGTTTACTTGAAGGTCTTGTATGGAGTGATGAGGCTAAACGAGTGTTTCCCCGTCGATTTGACCGAGGCCACATTCAGGGGGACGGTATACGAGGCCACACCCAGCTGGAAGCCCTCCTTGTTAGGGTAAATCCAAAGGTCATGACCCCAGAGGGCAGCATAAGCACGACCCCGCGGGTCCTTAAGGGTGATTTGTCCATGGAGTTCTGGGGGGGTGGGGCTTGGATTGCCTCGAGTGGCGAGAAGAGAAGTGACCCAACCGTCCTGAACCTCTGATAGACAAACAGAAGCAAGCAGAAAAAATATGAGGCGTGAAACAGGGAAGCCGAGACCGCGGGTCTCTTTTATAATCGTGCTAAAATCGCTCACGCTATAAAACAAAGGCAGGTTTGACCAATCTGGTAGGAGCTGTCCCCAGTCGTCTTCCTGTGTTGGGTCAGTAGAATCCAGTAGAAACCAGAAGAGTCACTGTTCTTACCTTCACTATGAGCCATGAAGTCATAATGCTTCTTCCTGAAGTAAACAGAGAATCTGCCTTTGTCCAGTTTCTTCACGTTGGTGATACTGGAGACATGAAACAACACCTCGCTGAACCGGTCCTAAAGAGCAAAGCAAACGAGTAAATCGCTTTGGCTGAAGTCATTAGATTAGATTAGATAAAATAAAACTCTATTAATCCCCTGGTTGGGTTCCTCCTTCGTTTTCACACAGCTGAATAAACGTCAAACAGAAAACTGATAAAACAGAAGTGTGAGATCGTCGAGAGTTTACACCAGTGTCCTGATATATTTTAGACAGCAAGGAGCAGACGGACGATTCATTAAACTCCACCGAGACAATCTGGACATTTCATTAAAAGTTTAATAAACTGTCATCTGCTCTTTATTGTTAGTTAGCACCTTAAACACTTCAAGCTGTGAGCTAATGACAGTAATATAAGAGCAGATTCATGCTGGTTGTAATTGGCTGTACATTTTATGTCTAATCATGCATGATCTGATTAGTCGACTATCAAAAACAGGGGCGGAGCGTGGGGGTGGCTTACTGGGCTTAAGCCGGGTTGTTTTGTCAGAAGCCCGGGGTCTTTTGGAGTGTAATTTTTTCATAGTTAGATGTCTGGCTGACAACTGTATAAAACAAAAAGTACACACAATATTCGAAGCACATAGTGCACACTGTGGGAATTTACGACTGTGCATGAATCCCCCCTGATATTGGTATGATCCGAGCTCAGGCACTAAGCGACTGAGCGAGGGGGCGGGGCAGCTGCTGCCTGTGAGTGCGCTGTTGGAGAAACGCAGCCAGCCATACTAAGGAGAGCTTAAGTTTGACCAGGTACCAAAGCAAATCATTCGTACCGTACAAATAATGTAAATATGACGGTGCATCACCAAAGATTGATGTCAAACTGATCACTTGACCAATATTACGTTACTCGCTCTTCGAGTGAATCAACAAATGGCGAAATGAAAAGCCGAACAAATGCAATTTTTTTTACAGAGTCTTAGCTTACGTGTGTTTATTTCATATTCTCAGTTCTTACCCTCCCCGACTAAATCGGTTTCAGTTATGTACTGAAATATAAGAATGGACATTAGAGGCTTCTTTCAAAGAAAAACTCAGGTAAATGTTATTTTATATATTATGCTTTGTATGTTGTTCAGTATATTTCTATGCAAAACAAGAGGGGTTTCAGTACACAGCAGGATATTCACATTTATAACCAGATATTTACACTTTAGGGAGAAAACATAAAACATTTTTACTGCACAACATCAATTTAGATTAAACTTTTGTTTTAGATAAATATTGAAACATCTTTTGAATGAGTTAAATGTCAGAATAAAGAGAGACAGAGCACATTGATGATGTGCAGAATTATTAGGCAAGTTGTATTTTTGAGGAATAATGTTATTATTGAACAACAACCATGTTCTCAATGAACCCAAAAAACTCATTAATATCAAAGCTGAATGTTTGTGGAAGTAGTTTTTAGTTTGTTTTTAGTTTTAGCTATTTTAGGGGGATATCTGTGTGTGCAGGTGACTATTACTGTGCATAATTATTAGGCAACTTAACAAAAAACAAATATATACCCATTTCAATGATTTATTTTTACCAGTGAAACCAATATAACATCTCCACATTCACAAATATACATTTCTGACATTCAAAAACAAAAACAAATCAGCGACCAATATAGCCACCTTTCTTTGCAAGGACACTCAAAAGCCTGCCATCCATGGATTCTGTCAGTGTTTTGATCCGTTCACCATCAACATTGCGTGCAGCAGCAACCACAGCCTCCCAGACACTGTTCAGAGAGGTGTACTGTTTTCCCTCCTTGTAAATCTCACATTTGATGATGGACCACAGGTTCTCAATGGGGTTCAGATCAGGTGAACAAGGAGGCCATGTCATTAGTTTTTCTTCTTTTATACCCTTTCTTGCAGCCACGCTGTGGAGTACTTGGACGCGTGTGATGGAGCATTGTCCTGCATGAAAATCATGTTTTTCTTGAAGGATGCAGACTTCTTCCTGTACCACTGCTTGAAGAAGGTGTCTTCCAGAAACTGGCAGTAGGACTGGGAGTTGAGCTTGACTCCATCCTCAACCCGAAAAGGCCCCACAAGCTCATCTTTGATGACACCAGCCCAAACCAGTACTCCACCTCCACCTTGCTGGCGTCTGAGTCGGACTGGAGCTCTCTGCCCTTTACCAATCCAGCCACGGGCCCATCCATCTGGCCCATCAAGACTCACTCTCATTTCATCAGTCCATAAAACCTTAGAAAAACCAGTCTTGAGATGTTTCTTGGCCCAGTCTTGACGTTTCAGCTTGTGTGTCTTGTTCAGTGGTGGTCGTCTTTCAGCCTTTCTTACCTTGGCCATGTCTCTGAGTATTGCACACCTTGTGCTTTTGGGCACTCCAGTGATGTTGCAGCTCTGAAATATGGCCAAACTGGTGGCAAGTGGCATCTTGGCAGCTGCACGCTTGACTTTTCTCAGTTCATGGGCAGTTATTTTGGCCTTGGTTTTTCCACACGCTTCTTGCGACCCTGTTGACTATTTTGAATGAAACACTTGATTGTTCGATGATCACGCTTCAGAAGCTTTGCAATTTTGAGACTGCTGCATCCCTCTGCAAGATATCTCACTATTTTTGACTTTTCTGAGCCTGTCAAGTCCTTCTTTTGACCCATTTTGCCAAAGGAAAGGACGTTGCCTAATAATTATGCACACCTGATATAGGGTGTTGATGTCATTAGACCACACCCCTTCTCATTACAGAGATGCACATCACCTAATATGCTTAATTGGTAGTAGGCTTTTGAGCCTATACAGCTTGGAGTAAGACAACATGCATGAAGAGGACGATGTGGACAAAATACTCATTTGCCTAATAATTCTGCACTCCCTGTACACTAAGTTTATTGTTAATTAATAAGAAAACTGCAGACGATTCCATTCTGAGCTGAAGAAGCTTCTGATTGGTTAGTAGAGTCCATGTGAGTAAACTGGTGGCACAGCTGTGGATGCATATAAGGCAAAACACAGAGGCTGTTTCTGTGACATGGGAACATCAAGAGATGTCAACCAAAACAGCAGGAACAGAACTGTGGAGCTGCATAAGTGTGGCTCAGTTTGAATACAATTTGGTGCCATTTACAAGAAATACAGACAGTTTCTCTCTTAAAGTTAACAAATATGTTTATATTTATCTAAAAAAATAAACATTTAGTCTGATTTGATGTTACAATTAAAAAAGTGTTTTGATCTGAAGAGTAAATATCTGGTTTCAACTGTAGATTTGATGATTGTCAGCACAGAGAGGGAACAAGAGCAGGTGAGACACACCTGTTAGTCACATGGTTGTTTGCCAAAAGTATCAGCGTATCACAGGTCCTCATGTATCTCGTACCTCGTGTTTCTTTTTAGGTTTGTTATTTTTCAAATTCTATATTTATTAAGTTCTGCAGCTTGTTTGCACAACAAGGCTAAATAATTATAGAAACTTTTCTGAATCTAAACAGTGGACTTTGGTAGAATTAAAAAATAAGTGTAGTGCAGGTCTATGATGGTTTTTAGTGCTGCTATCATCTAGTTCTGATTCTGGTTCTGTCTTGGTTAAGTCCTCAGTAGTCCTGATTTTGAACTGTTGTAGTCCTGTTTTAATTCTGGATCAGTCCTGGGTCTGGTTGAATCGGGGTTTAGTCCTCGTGTCTTGATACAGCCCGACTTTGTTCTGCCTCGCTGCTTAATTAAAAAACTAGTTTAAGGTGTCCTGCACATGTGATATATATTTTTCCCTCTATGAAGTCATTCTTTTTTGAACAAAACTCAAAACAGAGCCAATTAATCTTTCAGTCATTTCTAACCCCCCCCCCCGGAAAAAAAAATCCCACCACCCTTTTGGGCTAAGCCCCGGGTGTTTCAAATGTCTGGCTCCGCCTCTGATCAAAAATAATCGTTTGTGGCAGCCCTAATGTGGATGCTAAAAATGACAGCCTCAACATGGCATTTAATCTGTTATTAGACCCAATTGGCTTCTCTCAGAATGTAAAAGAAAGAAGTGGAACCAAAATCAAACATGACTCCAAACATTTTTTACAAATAAATAACTGCAAAGTGGGGTGTGCGTAATTATTCAGCCCCTTTGGTCTGAGTGCAGTCAGTTGCACATAGACGTTGCCTGATGAGTGCTAATGACTAAATAGAGTGCACCTGTGTGTAATGTCAGTACAGATACAGCTGCTCTGTGACGGCCTCAGAGGTTGTCTAGGAGAATATTGGGAGCAACAACACCATGAAGTCCAAAGAACACACCAGACAGGTCAGGGATAAAGTTATTGAGACATTTAATAATAATGGATTGGATTTATATAGCACTTTTCAAGGCACCCAAAGCGCTTTACAATGCCACTATTCATTCACTCTCGCATTCACACACTGGTGGAGGCAGCTACAGTTGTAGCCACAGCTGCCCTGGGGCAGACTGACAGAAGCGAGGCTGCCATATTGCGCCATCGGCCCCTCTGGCCAACACCAGTAGGCAGTAGGTGAAGCGTCTTGCCCAAGGACACAACGACCAGGAAAGAGAGCCCGGGGATTGAACCGGCGACCTTCTGGTTACAGATACGCTTACCAACCCCCTGAGCCACGGTCGCCTGGAGCTCACAGGCCGAACAAGGAGAGCGCCGATCAGAAATGCAGCCAAGAGGCCCATGGTGACTCTGGACGAGCTGCAGAGATCTACAGCTCAGGTGGGGGAATCTGTCCACAGGACAACTATTAGTCGTGCACTGCACAAAGTTGGCCTTTATGGAAGAGTGGCAAGAAGAAAGCCATTGTTAACAGAAAACCATAAGAAGTCCTGTTTGCAGTTTGCCACAAGCCATGTGGGGACACAGCAAACATGTGGAAGAAGCTGCTCTGGTCAGATGAGACCAACATGCAAAACACTATGTGTGGATGAAAATTAACACTGCACATCACTCTGAACACACCATCCCCACTGTCAGATATGGTGGTGGCAGCATCATGCTCTGGGGGGGCTTCTCTTCAGCAGGGACAGGGAAGCTGGTCAGAGTTGATGGGAAAATGGATGGAGCCAAATACAGGGCAGTCTTGGAAGTAAACCTCTTGGAGTCTGCAAAAGACTTGAGACTGGGGCGGAGGTTCAGCTTCCAGCATCAACGACCCTGAACATAAAGCCAGGGCAACAATGGGATGGTTTAAAACAAAACATATCCATGTGTTAGACTGGCCCAGTCAAAGTCCAGATCTAAATCCAATCCAGAATCTGTGGCAAGATCTGAAACTGCTGTTCACAAACGCTGCCCATCTAATCTGACTGAGCTGGAGCTGTTTCAAAGAAGAATGGGCAAAGATTTCAGTCTGTAGATGTGCAAAGCTGGTAGAGACAGACCCTAAAAGACTGGCAGCTGGAACTGCAGCAAAAGCTGGTTCTACAAAATATTGACTCAGGGGCTGAATAATTACGCACACCCCACTTTGCAGTTATTTATTTGTAAAAAATGTTTGGAATCATGTATGATTTTCGTTCCACTTCTCACGTGTGCACCACTTTGTGTTGGTCCTTCACCTGGAAGTCCAATAAAACTGATTCATGTTTGTGGCTGTAATGTGACAAAATGTGGAAAAGTTCAAGGGGGCCCAATACTTTTGCAAGCCACTGTATGTACCACAGGCCTTCAAGCTGGCTGTAGTTAAACCTTTACTCAAAAAGCATCTCTAGACCCAGCAGTCTTAGCTAATTATAGGCCAATCTCCAACCTTCCTTTGATATCAAACATCCTTGAAAGAGTAGTTGTCAAACAGCTAACAGATCATCTGCAGAGGTTTATTTGAAGAGTTTCAGTCAGGTTTCAGAGCTCATCACAGCACAGAAACAGCTTTAGTGAAGGTTACAAATGATCTTCTTATGGCCTCTGACAGTGGACTCATCTCTGTGCTTGTCCTGCTAGACCTCAGTGCAGCGTTCGATACTGTCGACCATAATATCCTATTAGAGCGATTAGAACATGCTGTAGGTATTACAGGTACTGTGCTGCAGTGGTTTGTATCATATCTATCTAATAGACTCCAGTTTGTGCATGTAAATGGAGAGTCCTCTTCACACACTGAGGTTAATTATGGAGTTCCACAGGGTTCAGTGCTAGGACCAATTCTGTTTACATTATACATGCTTCCCTTAGGCAGCATCATTAGAAGACATAGCATACATTTACACTGCTATGCAGATGACACCCAGCTCTATCTGTCCATGAAGCCAGATAACACACACCAATGAGTTAAACTGCAGGAATGTCTTAAAGACATAAAGACCTGGATGGCCGCTAACTTTCTGCTTCTTAATTCAGATCAAACTGAGGTTATTGTACTCGGCCCTGAAAAGCCTAGAAATATGGTATCTAACCAGATTCTTACTCTGGATGGCATTACCCCCATCTTATCTTAATGACCTTGTAGTACCATATCACCCTATTAGAGCACTTCGCTCTCGCTCTGCAGGCCTACTTGTTGTTCCTAGAGTATTTAAAAGTAGAATGGGAGGCAGAGCCTTCAGTTTTCAGGCCCCTCTTCTGTGGAACCAGCTTCCAGTTTGGATTCAGGAGACAGACACTATCTCTACTTTCAAGATTAGGCTTCAAACGTTCCTTTTTGCTAAAGCATATAGTTAGGGCTGGACCAGGTGACCCTGAATCCTCCCTTAGTTATGCTGCAATAGACGTAGGCTGCCGGGGGATTCCCATGATGCACTGGGTTTTTCCTTTCCAGTCACCTTTCTCACTCACTATGTATTAACAGACCTCTCTGCATTGAATCATATCTGTTATTAATCTCTGTCTCTCTTCCACAGCATGTCTTTATCCTGTCTTCCTTCTCTCACCCCAACCAATCACAGCAGATGGCCCCGCCCCTCCCTGAGTCTGGTTCTGCTGGAGGTTTCTTCCTGTTAAAAGGGAGTTTTTCCTTCCCACTGTCGCCAAAGTGCTTGCTCATAGGGGGTCATATGATTGTTGGGTTTTTCTCTGTATCTACTGTACAATATAAAGCACCTTGAGGCGACTGTTGTTGTGATTTGGCGCTATATAAATAAAATTGAATTGATAGGTCCACACAGTGAGACAGGTACACAGAGTGAGGTAAATAACACAGTGAGACAGGTGAGAGATGCCAGCTTACTGTGCGTTTCTTCCACAGAGACATCAGCTGTCCGTCCAGCGTCGCCCATAATACATTATGTCTGTTAAAGGCAGAAAACAAGTTCATCATCCATTCAACTGACAAGTAAGCAGTCACATGATTTTGGGTCCCCTGATTAGCCCAGGTTAGCTGGTTCTGCTCATACTATAGGAAACATGAGTTTCTAATGGGATTTTGTTTCAGCGAACGAGACAGGTGAGGCCAAAAGACCAGAAAATGAAGAACCTTTTATGAAGATCTTTAGGTGCTGATACATGATAAATATCCCAACAGTAGATAGTACGGACCACTCGAGAACCTAGTCTTTGTGGACACCCTTTAGGTTTTGAGGCCCAGGCCGACTCTGTCCTGGAGTGAATCTAAAGCACGACTTGTGAAACCTGTGATGGCCTTGACATTACCTGAAGCCTTTCCAGACGTCCAGCCAGCTTGCCCGGACGACAGGGCTCTGAGGAGTAGGTTTCCCGCTGGCGCCCTTCTTCCTTGACACTCGGATGGTGGCCGCCCTGCAGGACACACCCACGTTAACACTTTGAAGGTCGATTTAGTTTTGCAGGCGTTGTGCGTAGTTGTGTTTACCTCGGTGTCTTCTGTCTGACAGATTTTCCTGATCGGCCTGCTGTGTTGGGAGGGGGCGGGGCCGGCCGAGTAGGTATCAAACGAAAGGAAGTATTAGTCGAGATTCTGCAGAACAAACACAACGACACCATGAGAAAGATGTTTCAAACCCTTTAAGGAGCTTTACATTGTAAGGTAAACCCTACAGTGATACAATTTACCGACACGTTCTCATCCCAAAAACATTTCACGCCAGGTGACAAACCGTCAACATTACGTTTTTTCCTAAATATAATATGAGATAGTATGAGAACCGTTTGGACTCAATCTACACATGTTCGTTCATTTTCCTAAAATCGCTTGGGAGAACACTATTTAACGTCATTAAAGTGCTGGTTAGGGTTAGGAACAAGGTTATGGTTAAGGATAAGGTTAGGTTTAGGGCTGGAACGTCTGTTTCCGCAGGACTGTCACTGGATTTCATCCATAACCCGGCGTGTACCATATGAACACGGAAGGTCACCTTTCGCGTTCCTCAGGAACGCCGCACGACTTGACAAAACATCAGGATGTTACGCCTCGGGAGTGAGAACGGTCTGAATTCACAGTAACCATACACACTTGTCATTGTTGGTCGTCGGGGCAGAACGAGGATCTGCTTCAGCTGTAGAAGGAGCGGGGCTAACACCTGATTCTTCCTCCTCATTGGATGACTCAGATTCAGCTTCCTCTTGGGTCGTCCAGCAGGCCAACGTGGTGTCCGACGGGTTTTCTGCTCTGGTGCTATGAGGACCTGGAGATAAAACTGGAACCAGAACCAGGAAAAACTGAAGCAGTTGGAAGCCAGTGGGAAGAAGCCCAGCAGAAGAAATACTAACAGTACCTTCACCTGTTAACCCTGCAGCACCCTCTACAGGTGGCAGCGTGACTGCAGCAGTCGGGTCTAAAGCTGATGTCACCAGCTGTGACAGCGCTCCAACATCTGGACACAGGTTCAGAGGAACACAAAGAGCATGTGTTAGTTCTTCTTACCCTCAGAAAGGGCTGAATCCTCTTAAGCTTGCAGAATGTTTAACGTTCAGGTGACCTAAAGCTGTGCACCACCTCAGGTGATCACCTGCACCTGACCTCCTGACACTTTCTACCAGCTGGAAGTGAAGCTGCACTCTAACTGTGGATCATACCCTCCTGATGTTTATATAAAAATTACACACAAACGTCCTTTTTCTGGTGGTCGTACCTGTCATTGCACCTGTACGAGCATCTCCAGCTCCACTTCCCGTCAGCGAGGGTGGGTGGGGTTTAGTATTTGGGAGGGGTGGGGCTGATGGAGAGAAGCTCACAGCAGGGTTACCCACACTGCTAACAAACCCCGCAAAGCTGGGAATGTTAGCCAGTGAGTTAAAAATGCTGTCCAAGCTAGGAGCAGGTGCAGGTGTGGTGGAGGGGGCGGGGCTTAGCACAGCAGTATCTGTGTTAGCACCAGGTGGCATTGGATTGAATGACGCAAGGTTAGCCTCAGTGCTAGCAGCTTCTGCTAAGTCAGGTATGTGGGTGGTAATGCTATTAGCTATGCTGTCTAAGGAGGGGGGAGCAGAGGGTGTGGAGGGGTTCCAGGGG
>NC_135176.1:34234530-34254530 GCF_041146795.1 Maylandia zebra | reverse complement strand
CTCCTCCTCAGGAGGAACGCAGAGAGGAACTTCAGTTTCACAGTAAAATGTCTGCATTTAAACACGACAAAGCCGAGCTCGTCAACAAACCTCGGTGTAAGTCAGAGTGAAACACACAGTTTTCTTTGACTCTCTGCTGATCTGTTCATGGAGACTACAGGACACTCACACACACAGAGCAGTTGTTACCTTGGCGTCCGTCAGCTCCTCTGGATCGGGACCTCAGTCACCTGCGTGCCTGCTTACCTGTCTGAGCTGTGAGCGTGTGCTGTGTGTGCGTGACGTCATCGAGCTGCGGCTCCACCTGCACTCATAAACACAGAGCGTTAAATCCACCCTGTGTGTGTGCGTGTTTAGGGCGGCGTTCTCAGTGCGACACGTTACATGAACACTTGGTGTGTATGAACAGACGTGTGGCCTCCTGATGTGATCGACATTTACAGGCCGCTGGAGCCTCGGTGCAGCCTGAGCACGACTCCGTGTCACACACAGGTGAGAACAGGTGAGGCTCCTTTAAGTCAGCTGATCCAACTCTGACAGTTTTACAGTGAAGTCTCACCAGTCAGACCGGCACAGGTGTGGCTCACCTGTGTGTGTGTGTGAGACTCTTCTTCGTGGGTTTAAACAGGTTGAGCCTCAGGTGTGTGTGTGAAGGAGGACAGAGAGGTAACCTGAGCAGCTCAGTGTGTGAGGAATGTCTTTGACCTCTGACCTCCTGAGAGCTCCACCTGCTGGCTGCTCTGCAGCATTACCATGTATTTAATTTTTGTTGTTTATGCCTTTGTATATGTACAGCACTCTGTGAACCCTGGTTTTATGTTAAAGTCCTTTATAAATAAAGCTGGTGTGGTAGTTTCAGCTGTAACCATTGTACAGGTTTCTACTGGGAGCACTGGTGTGGATGTGACCGTGCAGATGAACTCCATCGAGCACTGACAGCAGTCTGTTAGCATCAGGCAACAATAGGCAGGTGGTCAAACAGGTAAAACAAACATGCATGAGCTATTTCATCAGAAACAACACGACAACCATTAAACTGCAAATATGTACGTTAGCTTAAACAGCCGACAAATGACTGCAGTGTAGTAAAGAATACAACTACACGGTATTATTAGCAGTGAAATTACACAGACTGCTTTCCAGCGCACACGTGACGTCCACCTGTGTCGTTGACCCAGGGTTTTTGAGTTTATTATATTATTTATAATTTCTAGTCTTTGGGTTTTTGTTAGAGTCATGTCTTATGGTTTGTCTCTGTGTAATCCTTAGTTGCTGTCTCCCCTGTCTGCTATATCCCCGTGTCCAGTCAGTGTCAGTGTCTGCCCTGGTCCCACCTCTGTTCCCTCTGTTGTAGTGCCTGAATGTGAGTCTGTGTCTTTGTTCAGTCTGTGTTATGTGTTTCCTGTTTTACTTTGAAGGTCTCTGTCTTATCTCAGTGTGTTCAGGTTACGCTTCCTTGTCTCGTCAGTTCTGATTTGCCCCAGCTGTGCCCTCCTTCTGTGTCTCATTCCCCTCGTTACTTCCCAGCGTATTTAAACCCTGTGTTTCTCTGAGTCAGTGTCGCGTCGTCCCTCATGCTGTGTGGAGCGCTCTGTGTCTCACTGTGAGTTTTGTTTATGAGTTCCCAGTTTAGTTTGCTGTTTTATGACTTTCCCCTGCCAGCAAATAAAGCTGAGTTTTTTTGTGTTTAAACCTCATGCCTGAGTGCCTGCATTTTGGGTCCAACTCCTGCCTGCCACACAGCGACTCATGACACAACCTTCCCACTACAGTCAAACATACATCGTCACACAAATCAACATCTGCTAAGTTATTAACTTCAGCCAGCAGAAGCAGCAAAGTTATAACTTCAGGGCGACACAGTGGCTCAAGAGTTCGTCTTGTAATCGGAAGGTTGCCGGTTCGAGCCTGGCTTGAACAGTCATTGTGTCCTTGGGCAAGACACTTCACCCGTTGCTTACTGGTGCTGGTCAGAGGGCCCGGTGGCGCCGGTGTCCGGCAGCCTCGCCTCTGTCAGTGCGCCCCAGGGTGGCTGTGGCTACAATGTAGCTGCCATCACCAGTGTGTGGATGACTGGATGTGTAAAGCGACGAGTAAAGCGCTATACAGATACAGGCCATTTACCATTCATTGCTTTGTTTCACACAGGAGGCAGAATTATACCCGAGAGTCCGGTACTTCTGATTGAGGCCTTGTTTTGTATAGATGCATCTATAATTGTTACTCCTTCACAGCTGCTGTGGAGCACCATAACTTTGTTCTACGTGTCCAGTGACAAGAAAGGGCTGTTCTATTCTATTCAACTGTTGTTTGTAACCGGTGACCTTTGACCCCATATATTAAACCACACCCATCATCTTTAAATACTCACTGTGGATTTACTACTGTACCTGAAATGCTACAGTCGACGCTCCCTGATGGCAACATCCTCTTTCAGACATGCTCTCAGGAAGTTTCAGATGTTCACCAAGTGCTGAAGAACAGGTGAGTGACCTGACAGGTAAGAGGAGGAGGAGGATAACCTTCACAATGAAAGACTGAGGCTTGACAGTTTCACGTATTTAATGTTGAGGTGTCGTTTACAGCAGAAACACACACAATGTCCTGTCACAGCAGGACATTTACCGAGTCGGATTTAATCTGGGGTCGACTTCAAACTTCCTGATTAAACCTGAACTTCAAACATAAAAATCACCGATATTTATTCAGGTTCCATACATACAGCAAAAACAATGTCCATATTAAACTAACAGAGACCAGATTAAACTAAAGGAGTCCAGGTTAAACTAACAGAGACCAGATTAAACTAAAGGAGTCCAGGTTAAACTAACAGAGACCAGATTAAACTAACAGAGACCAGATTAAACTAACAGAGTCCAGATTAAACTAACAGAGTCCAGATTAAACTAACAGAGTCCAGATTAAACTAAAGGAGTCCAGGTTAAACTAACAGAGACCAGGTTAAACTAAAGGAGTCCAGGTTAAACTAACAGAGTCCAGATTAAACTAAAGGAGTCCAGATTAAACTAAAGGAGTCCAGGTTAAACTAACAGAGACCAGATTAAACTAAAGGAGTCCAGGTTAAACTAACAGAGACCAGATTAAACTAACAGAGTCCAGATTAAACTAACAGAGACCAGATTAAACTAACAGAGTCCAGATTAAACTAACAGAGTCCAGGTTAAACTAACAGAGACCAGGTTAAACTAAAGGAGTCCAGGTTAAACTAACAGAGTCCAGATTAAACTAAAGGAGTCCAGATTAAACTAACAGAGACCAGATTAAACTAACAGAGTCCAGATTAAACTAACAGAGACCAGATTAAACTAAAGGAGTCCAGGTTAAACTAACAGAGACCAGGTTAAACTAAAGGAGTCCAGATTAAACTAACAGAGACCAGATTAAACTAAAGGAGTCCATATTAAACTAACAGAGACCAGATTAAACTAAAGGAGTCCAGGTTAAACTAACAGAGTCCAGGTTAAACTAACAGCGTCTGGACTAACCCAATAAATTCCAGATTAGAGTGAAGATTGGAGGTGGTGATATAATATGTAACATTTTGTTGTCAGAACACACTGAAGTGTAGTGTGAATCTTACAGAGCACACTCAGCTTGTTCACACTGATATAAAGTGAATCTATGCAAACACTGACACAAGACATGAACAATTAGGGATTAACAACACTCAACCCAGAACATTATTCTGACTGTAATCTGGTAACGTCCGAGTATAATCTGGTGCAGGACTATGACCTGTTAATACTATCAGCAGTGCAGAGCTTGCAGACAGGACTTGGGGCACAAAGACTAAATAATCTGTACATCCGGCTCGCTGCTAATCCAGTCGTCTCAGTGGAAGACTGTCTGTCTCCAGCGTTTGTCGGGCGTGAACGGCCACAGACAGTCGATAATGGCGGAGGTGAAAGGTCGCGGTTCCACGCTCAGGTTCAGCAGCTCCAGACGACAACAGTTTAACTGACTGTTGATTGGACGAAGAGCCGACGCCGCCGGCTGCTCGGTCAGCTGCAAGAACACAGACAGGGTCGGGACCACAGGTGATACAGTTTGTTTATAATGAGTGCAAAGTCCTGCTGATTATGAAAAGATTCAAAACGAGCCACGCACCACGAAGCAGCTAACCTCAGGTTAACTCTGGCTTTCTGGACTACAAAGGTGGATCACTCTTACTGGGGTAAATCGCCATGGTAACCTATGCTATGAGCCAAACCTGCTCTGAAGATTAGAGATTATCAGGTATGACATCAACACCTATAGACCAATCAGATCCTCAGAAAACAGCATCGCCATTCCTGAAGCCCCTCAGAGCTCTGTGGGGAAAGGGGCGGGGTCTGTGTTTCCCCGATGAGCAGTAATGACAATAATAATAATAACCATAATAATATCAATAAAACTTTATCAGCTTTATTGCTCTATAAGCATCAGTGGAACACCTGCGCTGTACCTGCTGACCTCAGATCAGATTCGTGGACCGAGCCGATGTCTGAATCCTGTCTGTAAATGTGATCTTTACAAACAGCTGAGAGAATAAACTGAAATGGTCAGGAGGTCAGAGAGTAAACTTTTCTCTGATTGGCCACTTTCAGGACGATGTCCTGGAAACCGTGAAGGAAGCGCAGCTGCTGCTCCAGCAGCTCAGACTGAACCATGATGTGTTCACGTGCTGATGTCGCTCTGCTGCAAACACTCAGCAGGTGACACTCACAGGGATCGTTATCTGTGCCAAGCTGATTGATAATCGGCCAATCGGCATCATGTCGGGGTGAACCCAGATAACAGATCGACACCTCAGGTGTGCAGGCCCTCAGGTCATAACTTTACATCCTTGCGCAGGCAGGCGGGTTAAACTGGCTTTAACCAGTTTAACCTTAACGCCCACTCACATCCTGGGCCATCTGACCTCAGGAAATCACATGATAAGGTGGGGCCAGGTTTCACAATGAACACACCCGAAACTCTGGCTGATTGGGACCCACACCCAGTTTCCCACCTTGGCTCAGGCGATTAGAGGATCATCAGGGGGTCCTTTTGTCCCTCTGTGGGGGGAAACTCCCACTAGGTTTATATCTGGGACTCCCCACCATTTGACCTTAGAACTGAAGAAGCTTCTCGGATGAGAGGTGAAACGTCTTCAAGTAACTTAAAGAAGTCCAGACGCTTTTCTTTGCAAGCTCCTTTGACTACGATGACCTGGATGACTGAGAACCTTCACAGACATAAACTGGCTTTACTTCATCTCCATTTAAGGCAGATGACCAATCAGAGCCCTGGCTGCTGTTCGTGGTCAGCTGGTTGTTGCACTGCTACGACCTCGAGAACATTAAACTCTGGTGACAAGCTGCAGAGCTGTGGTTGGGCTAAAACATACTGAGCGACAGAAAAACACGTCACTGCTTTACAGCCTGAGCTGTGTCAGGTACGAGGCGGCTCAGGTGTGGGACCACTTGCAGGTACGAGGCGGCTCAGGTGTGGGACCACTTACAGGTATGAGGCGGCTCAGGTGTGGGACCACTTACAGGTACGAGGCGGCTCAGGTGTGGGACCACTTACAGGTACGAGGCAGCTCAGGTGTGGGACCACTTACAGGTACGAGGCGGCTCAGGTGTGGGACCACTTACAGGTACGAAGCGGCTCAGGTGTGGGACCACTTACAGGTATGAGGCGGCTCAGGTGTGGGACCACTTGCAGGTACGAGGCGGCTCAGGTGTGGGACCACTTACAGGTATGAGGCGGCTCAGGTGTGGGACCACTTACAGGTACGAGGCGGCTCAGGTGTGCGACCACTTACAGGTATGAGGCGGCTCAGGTGTGTGACCACTTACAGGTATGAGGTGGCCGGACGGCAGGTTGAAGGCCTGAGCGATGGCGACCGCCATTTCATATTTAGTCATCTGCTCTTTCCCAGAGAAGTGAAAGATTCCTCTGATGGACGGGTCCTGACGGAAAAGCAGACGGCGGTGAGACGGGCAGAGCGAAGTCCACCTGATGCTCACCTGTCTCTCTGACGCTCACCTGTCGTGCTCTCTCAGACAGCTTCCTGCAGACGGCAGCGACGTCTCGGGCGTCAGTGGGGAATCTCTGCAAGACGTGATCCAGCGTGCAGCTCTCCTCTGACGCCTCCTGAACCTTCAGGTACAACGACGTCACCACGCTCTCCGTCACCGACTCCACCTCCCCAAACAGAACGGGCACCCGCAGTACCACCGCACCTGGCAGGGTCACGGGTCAAACAGGTGACTGAGGGGCAGGCCAGAGACAGAAGACTCAGACAGGTGACTGAGACGTACCTGGACAGTGGCGCAGCGTCTCCCTCTCCCCCTCCAGTTTGCTCCGCCCATAAACGTTGAGCGGGTTTGGACTGTCGTCCTCACCGTACGGAGGATTCCTGCCGTCAAACACGTAGTCGGTGCTGATGTAGAGGAAGAGCGCCCCGCAGGTGGCTGCAGACACAGACGTTACCTGTTACGGAGGCGCGCTCACACAGAGCTGCACTGAAATCAAGGTGCGTGATGTGTGAAGGGGCGGGGCTCTGATGCGCACTACAGGAGCTCCACCCCCAAACCTTCTCGTGCCCCCACCTGTGTCAGGCCAAAGAATATCTGGTGATGGTGTGGTGGCTCACTGACCTGCCTCCTTGGCGAGCGTGCTCGTGGCGTGCACGTTCAGATTAACAGCTGCTTCCGTGTGTCTCTCCATAACATCTGGACGCCTCTCGGCCGCACAGTGGACGATCACATCAGGCTGAAACACACATTCAAAACAACTTTATTTAGTGACCATCAGCTTTACAGTAATGACGAGAGATGGACCGATCGATATTACGTATCGGTCCGATACTGACCTAAATCACTGGATCGGATATCAGAGAGAAATAAAAAATGTAATCCGATCCATTAAACATCAAAAAAGCACCTCACCAAACCTGCGACACGGCGTAACTCGGCTCATAACCGTAGCACGTCGGAGGAGTGCGGTCACGTGATAGAGCGGCTGTGTGTATTTGTAGCCTCGCTAGCAATCCGGCATTTCATCTCCGAGGAAGTGATCCCAGAGAGAAGTGAAGCAAGTGTGTAAGTTCATCTCTGAATGTTTGTAAAGCATTCCAGCGTTAAGCTTAACAACCGATATGGAGCGACTGCCTCTCTCTCTCTCTCCTGCTGCTGCTTCAATGTGAAACTGATCAATGATCAGCTGATCGGCTTTTCTGTCGCGAGTCTTGTTTGTTTGTTTGTTTTTGTCCCACTTTGCAGCAGAAAGAGGAAACCAGCGGCTGAACAACAGCAGCGCGTTTAAGCTTGATCAGCTGTTGTTAGAATGTATTTAATATTACTTTCTACTCCAGGATCTTTTTGTACGTAGCTGACGCTGGTAACTGTGCAGGGGCGGATCTAGCAAAGTTTAGCCAGGGGGGCCGATAGGGCATGAACAGGGAAAAGGGGGCACAAAGACATACTTTTCTTTCTTATTCTCATTTAAAATGTCGAGCTTTTAATAAATAATTATCTGACTTTTATACCCAAAGTTTTAATCTGATGTCAAATGTATAGAAGTCAATTACTGTATATAGTAACTGTTAAGTCTAATATACCCTAGTAAGCTATATTACTTTTTCCTTTGGGAACCATCTGTGCAGTCTGCAGTTCTGTTGAAGAAAGATGTTGAATCTATTTAATTATTCTTGAAAAATAATTTATTTCTGTGCATTTTTTTCACACTGCATCAAATTAAAGTTGATTACATCGATTAAGCATCATGAGGTGGGGGGTGGGGGCTGGTTCCCTATTTTTTGGGGGTTTTTTGCTGGGAGTTTGCAGCCCTATTGGTTAGGCTGCTTACTCTTTAAAATACCAGAATAGGGAGGATGGAGCAGGTTTAAGTTTATTAGATTGATCAGTTTTGCTGATCTATGACATGTTTTGGGTGCAGTGTGTGTTTTTTACACACAGGTGTAACAGAATAGCTTCAGTGTTTTTTAACTTGAGTTTGAACTTATACAAAATGCAGCAAGATATTAAAAAAACTATTTTATTGATTAAAACACATCGGATTCATATCGGTATCGGACATAAGAAAGTGGTATCGTGCCGTCTCTAGTGATGCCAGAACATACCATTACAAACAGCCTGAACCCTGTCAGCTGACTCACAGGTGAGTCGTGTCCGTCCTTCAGCAGCTGCACCTGCTCGCTCACAGCCTCTGACCAACCATAAACCCGATCAGTATCCTGGTAACCGCTCGGCCCGCTGCCTGTACGAGACGGTCCTGAGTGTTGTCTGTGCTCAGCTCAGAGTACCCGCCCCTGGAGTCCCCGGGTGCAGCGCTCCCACGCTGATGTGGGCAAAGATGGGGGAGGGTCCCCCAGTGGGACGATCATTTACCCACTACTGACCCTGTGACCCATAACATGAGCCAAGGTGTGAAGAAGGTGTAGGTCATTGTGAGACCTAGCCCCACCCTATCATGTGACTTGCTGAGGTCATATGACCAGGATGTGAGTGGGCGTTAAGGCGTCTGGGAAGGATGTCAGACTGGACTACAGATGGCGGACAGTGTCATAAGCCCCGCCCTCTGTCCAAAGAGGGTTGTTCACAGTGGAGATAGACGCTTCTTTCACCCCTCTGTCTTCTCTGTCCAACATGTGCACATTGGGATCCTTAAAGAGTGAACTTTGACCTTTAGATGCAGATGTACAGCTGAGTCCCGTGGAGAGCACAGAGTGAGGGTTGGGGATGTTACCATCCCACAGACACAGTGTCCAGGGAAGCAGAGGAACATGTGAGTGGTTATCCCAGCTGGACCTGGGACTCCCCGACACACTGAGCGTTTATATCCTACCACACAGAGAGAGTTTGGACCTCACCAGGATGTCCAGCTAAATGTTGTCATTTGTCAAACATGCAGTAAAACTACTGCAGCCAAAGGCAGAAGTACTTCCAGTTTATTCCACCAGCTGATAATCATCCAGTGTAAGGTGAAGAGTGTTTTAAACTCAGTGTGTGAACGTCTCCACACACACCAAAGGACACGTTAGGGCTGTGCGATATGACCAGAATCTCATCTCCCGATATCAGACATCTATCGCCCCGGTAACGATATAAATCACAAAAATATAAAGTTTTCTGTAAATTCTGTGAATCTCGGGCAGCTCGACCTGTGTGAAGTGTTTCCACTTCACACTGTTTCCTGTGCGTCGTGTAGCTGGAGTCGAGTGTTTTAACGATGCATGAAACGATACATTTTTAGACATCAGTTGTAACGGCACCGTTTTCTTTGTGAGTATTTATTACACGTCGTGCTGCGGGGAAAAGCCTGTTCTAACGTTTGAGTCTAAGGTTTATCTTTTAGCACCTGGCGTCTTTTTTACTTCTCATCCGTAAATAATCTGCATCTTTCACGTGATTCAGTTTATTTTGAAAAGTCTCAACAGGATCTTGAGCTTTATTGTGAAAGGTTTATGTGGAACATAAACAAGCGGACACGCGATGCTGTTACTGTCGTTGTTGCTAACGACAACGCATAAAAACAGGCACTTGTCCATCTGTAGTGTGGTTATATAAAATATTAGAGAAAGAGAGAACTTAAACGAATACAGCCGCTACAGTGACATCAGAACCATGAAAAATATTGCTGTAAACAGTTTATTTTGCGACACCACGAAACAAACGATAGCGTGATAGGAAACAATAGACGTTTTTATATCGTCATCCGATATATATCGTTATATCGAACAGCCCTAGGACACGTCACTGTCCTCCGTCACCAATTCTCTGCATAATTTTATGGACAGATTTCTGGGTGTAGCTGCCGGTGTCAGGACTAAAGTCTCTGCTTCTCACAGTCGATGTGGTTCTGCTGGCTCCAACTCACAGTTTCACAGCACAGTGTGAACGAGAGTCAGCACCTCCAAGTCTGAGGCCACGGACCCACTCTGAGCGCCCACTCTGAGCGCCCACTCTGAGCGCCCACTCTGGGTCAGGGACGAGCTACTAGGTGGAGGGGTTTAAGTATGTTGAGGCGTTGATCACAAGCGAGGGGAGATCGCCAGACGGATTGCCGCTGCAGTGATGCGAGCACTGTCCCGGACCGTCGTGGTTAAGAGAGAGTGTGAAACCGCTCAATCTACGTCCCTACCCTCAGCTATGGTGACGAGGCGTGGGCGGGGACCGAAAGAACGCGATTGCAGATACAAGCGGCAGAAATGAGCTTCCTTATGGGCTCAAACTGGGCTCAGACATATTCTGTAAATCAAATGAGTCGCTGTGAACTGAGATTGTATCTTGTAAACCAAAATATCTGAAAATGTTACGCTTGTGCATCTACAGATGAGAATCTGTGTGTTTTTAAAAACATTTACAGAGGTTACAAATAGTTTTTGTTAAGGTCTTCTAACAGATACAAAGCACAAAACTACGGTGAAACTGCGCTCAGCTTCCTGGCTGTGTGCGTTGCAACTGACCAGTACGACTTCTGACCCAGTTTTTTTTCTTTCAGCTGACTGGATTGTTACATTTGTGACCAATCAGAGAACAGATGGTTTCAATGTCGGTGGGGTGCTTTACCGAGCTTCAGGTCCTGGGAGGGTGATGCAGTTTTAAGCTGGAGGATCTCTATATGAATGTCCCATAGGGCTCCCCGGGAGCTGCCGGAAGGATAAAGTTGTGCTATACCAGAAACACCATCATCCTTCAGAAGGATAGGCGTGACCAAAAAGCACCACACGCCCCTAGCTGGTCGCATGCACATTCGCACCTCGAAGCACGTCCAAAGCAAACTGGTCGCGCTTTAAAATATTCAATTTTGACGCGTGTGAAGCGGAAATGTGGGAGGAAGTAGTGCCAGACGGTATGTTTGCAAGACGGCAGCTGTCGAGCGTTTGAAGAGAGCAGAGCAGTGGCGAAAAGGACGCTTTACACATCAGTCACTACAGCGACTTGACGCTGGAGTTCAGATTTTTCCAACTCGAGTGGGAGACACGATTAGCGCGAATGCACAACATGCAACACACAAACTGCAGCGCACATTTTACCTCGCGCTTCCAACGCATCAGTCGCACTACTTGGTTGCGCAAATCAGGCAGAAAAGCGCTTTCGTGACGCAAATCTGCTTCTGAAGTTTCGCGGGACCCCCAGTCGCGCTTCATCGCGCTCCTCTTTACACGTAAACCTGAAGCTCCGGTCGCGTCTATCGCGTTCGGTGTGAACGCACCCTTAGAGACAGGGTGAGGAGTTCCTACATGTCCCACTCAGAGGAGGCCCGGGGCAGACCCAGGACACGCCGGAGGAGGTGGTGGAGGGGACGGAGGTGTGGGCTTCTCTGCTGAGGCTGCTGCCCCCGCGACCCGGCCCAGCAGAACAACATGGATGGATCCACTCCTGTATCTGTTTGCCCAAGCACCTGAGAAGGGGTGTGGCCCCACCTCGCCGTCCCCCCAGCAGCAGCAGCCAGGTGCTTGTTCTCCCCGACTCCACCAGGTGAGCTCTCAGAGTGATGAGCTCTGATACTTGGTGAGCTCGCATGTGGAGCTGGTTTCCATGGTGACCGTGAAGGTCAAACACACAGGTGATGAGGGACCCCCCTCTGTCACCGTGTCACATTCGACAGGTGACTCGATCCATCTGTGGGGGCGGGGTTAATGCTCAGGAAAGTCTCCTAGGTGGACTCTGACCTAGAGGCTCTTGTGAGGTCACTAATAAGGTCAACGAACCACATGGAGTCGAGTACTGTTGTCGAAGTACTCTGTACGAATACACAGCTTGTGTGTGTGCAGTACAGCATGCAGTACCTTGTATTCGTGCAGCAGTCCTCTGACGGCGTCCTCGTCTGTGAGGTCACAGCGCAGAAGGCGGAGCCTGGCTCTCCTGTATCCCGTCCCAGTGACGGTCCATCCGGCGCTGTGAAACTCTCGGCACACCGCTCGCCCCAGGAGGCCTGTTGCCCCGGTAACCAGGACGCGTGGCGCCCCCACCAGCAACTCCTCCTGAGTACATAAGAGTACACACATCAGTACTACAGTTAGTATTACAGAGGACTATAGTTAGTACTATAGAAAGACAGTACTGTACTTAGTACTACACACAATACTACAAGTTGTACCAGAGTCAGTAATACAGACAGTACTACAGACTAGGGCGGGGTGATGTATCGCGGGTTTTCCACGTACGATGGTTAACGTGGCTTTATCGTAACCATAGAGTATGGGTTACCATGGCAACAATAATCTGTCTGCATGCAATTGAGAGTTTTTCTCTCCCACACTCTGTAAATGCAGCACTGACCCCCCTCCCAAGCTGAAACTGTGCAGCTGATGGTTCAAACATTTAAATTCTTTCTGACTTCCTGTATCAAAGTAGAACAAACACAGAGGTGGACCAACGTTAGAACGTGTGGCGATACAGATCACGTCTCTGATGTCGCTCCAAAACATGGTCATATTAGATTTCCTCATGTCGCCCAGCCCTACTGACAGGGTGAGGCTGCTGTGGCCAGTCGGGGGGTGTAGCCGCCACTGGTGGTGTAGCCTCAAAACAGGTGAAGAGGTTTGGCTCTTCTGCCGGTGTGTCGTCACCCTCAGCAGCTCTGAGTCTTCTGATCGGGGACATGTTGGACACCTTAGCACACCTGCCTGCTGCTGCTGCTCAGGTTGGCTGAGCCGTGCTGTAAAGAGAAGAGGGCAGAGGAACACCACGCTACCAAGTGTCCAAGGGCTGAATTAGCATTAGCATCCGGTGGAATGTAAGGGTAAGGGTTAGCCATCCTGCATACGGTGAACACACAGGAGGTAGATGGGCCTGCGTCTGACAGTCGTACACGTGAGGTCTGGGGAGCAGTGACTGTCTACAGCTGTTATCACGCACATACAGTTGGCACGGTAACACTTCCACGTTACCTGAGGCCAACACGAGACCAGCAACAAGCACGCCAAGCAAGAGCTACCAAATGAAACAGCTGAGATGGACTTGTTACATTTTAATAATAAGAGAACATCTTTGGTAAGAACATGGTTGTGTGTCTGGACTCTAACTGCAGGGTGTGGCACAGGTCAGCACTTGTGACATCACCTCGTTTGGGAACATCAGTACTACAGACTGCACTACAGTTAGGAGAGTACTGCAGTTAGTACTTCATACCGTAGTACAGTGAGTATTACAGTACTATAGGGAGTACTACAGTCGGGTATAAACATACCTCTGCCAGTATACCAGAGTGACACACCTGAGCAGACCCCTCCCCCTGCACGCGCAGACCCAGATCAGTTCCTTTAATCAGTATGTTTATTTTATAAATAAAGTTTTACTGCAGTATTTAAGTAGTATTTGAATTCTGGGAGCCGTTAGCAGTTAGCATTTAGCTGCTGACAGGTGAGCTTTACCTGAACAAGCTGCACGCGCCCCGGACTGAACAGAATCCTTAGTTCTGCGCCTGCGCAGCTCATCTCTGATTGAATATGTGCACTGGATCAGTTATTGATCAGGTACCTATCACTCGGAGCCTCGCGGATTTTCTGATGCGCACTTTCTGTCTCGGTCACTTCCGGACTGATCAGCTGTTTGCCGTAAAGCAGCTGTCGCGCTGCCACTAGCGGTTAGCATACAGGCTAACAGGCTTTTCTTTAGCTTCGGTGACCCAAGTCAGAGTCCTGATCCTCGCCAACGGGTCGGAACCGTCCCGGGAGCGGCTCTAACGGCGTCAGCATCACAGCTGAGCGAGAAAGACTCAAAGGCAGAGCTCACCTGCGAGCACGCGGACCCAGAACCGGGCATCGGACAGACCGGACCAGCACGGACCGAACCAGCACGGACCGAACCACGGACCAACGAAACCCACACAAGGATCAGGAAACTCCCCGGAGTCACAGCCCGGTGCTGCTCCGCTGCTTCTTCTTCTTTGTGAGCGGCTCACACAAACGTCGATTTGTGGCTCTACCACCGCCACGCGGTGCGGAGTGTGACCGAAATCAGACTCGGGGTCAGGCTCTGACGAGAGCTCTTGAATTGTTAATTAAACCAGTTTGTTTCTAAGTGAACAGATTCAGGTTTGACTGCTTTCATGGCCGGCGGGGGCAGACCGATCCCCGGCCTGCAGCCACGTCGTTCCTACTGACAGAACGACGAGTAAAAATCTCATTAATCATCAAAATCTGCACGGATATAGGTCCTTTTAACCTGATTAGCATAAACATATTTCAGTAAAATAATTCTAATTAGGGGAAGTGCCACTGCTTTCATCAGCCTGTTCTAAACTGTAGGATCACAGTGGAGACCAGAGTCTGCACAGTGTAACACACCATCAAAGGATTCATGAACTGCACAAAAGCCTTTGGAGAACAGTCTTCACATGCACAGGTTCACTCTGCTGTGTGGGTTGTTGTGTGACCCCCCGGGTCAGAGCCGGTGCACAGAGCTGCAGCCTCGTCTGTCACTCACCTCCTGAAATAGAAACCTGCAGCCCGACACCGCCCCGCTCTCTCTGTTTATCTCTCGCTCTCTCTGCAGCCTGTCAGCAACACTCCCACAGGTGCTGTGGGTCGCCCCACACTGAGCTGGTGTTCACATCAAACTCACCCGCTGCTCCAAAACTTTCTCTCAGCCACATTTCTGAGTCTGAAAACTTTGAAAATTTCATTTAATTGGATTTAAACTGAGAGCCTGAACACTCCTCCTGGACCAGGAACACACCCTTCGGCTTTAACCCGAGCCAGGACCAGGACCAGAACCAGGACTAGGCTCTCCCGGAGAAGTCCGAACTAAGTTTGACCTTGAATGTTTGACAGCAGGACATGATCCTGATTCTGGTCCCGGTGCTGTCGGTAGTTTAATGCTAAGCTGATTTCAGGTAAGGACATGCTAACACTCACTTATTGGGTTATTATTCATGACTGAACCTGATTTCTTCCTCTAAATATTTGGCACTTGTTCCAGCTGTAAGTGTAAAACAGTTTTCAGCTGTAAAATTTAAATCATTGATGTTTCAGCTTCATCATTCAGGTAAACGCGCGCATCATCAGTGCAGAGCTTCACTCTGCTTCTCTCTGCAAATCAGATAAATGATGATCAGCATACAGCATCACAGGTTACATTTTAAAGCCACGTTTCCATTTTACCTGCAGTTATTACTCAGATCTGCCAGTTTCAGTAAGGTTCTTGATCCCTCTTTACGTTATACTTCATACGTCATACTCTTATCCTTAATGATAAGAAAACCGAAATTATGATTTTTGGTAGTAATGCCCTTCGTGCCAAACTTCGGGATGCCTTCGGTTTTCTCACTAGTTCTTTCGCTGACACTGTTAGGAATCTGGGTGTCTTATTTGACAGCTCATTTAAACTTGATAAACAAGTGTCTGCTGTTGTCAGATCCAGTTTTTACCAGCTTCGCCTTATTTCTAAGGCCAGGCGCTATATCCCGTATAAAGACCTAGAAAAGCTCATCCACGCCTTTGTAACGTCAAGGCTAGATTACTGTAATTCACTTTATTGTGGTCTCCACTCTTCCCTTTTACATAGATTACAGACAGTTCAGAATGCTGCAGCACGCATTCTAACTAAAACCAAGAAGTTTGCCCACATTACTCCTGTCCTTGCTGATCTGCACTGGTTGCCTGTCAAATATCGTATTCAATTTAAAATTTTGTTGTTTACTTTTAAAATTACCAATAACACTGCACCAAGCTATCTTAAGGAACTTTTAAACCCATATGCTCCTGCTAGGGCTTTAAGGTCATCCTCACAGTTACTGCTGGTTCAGCCCAGATCTCGACTGAAATCTAGAGGTGATCGATCGTTTGCTCTAGTTGCACCGGAGCTGTGGAACAATCTCCCGATTGGCATCCGAGCGTCTGATTCTATTCATTCTTTTAGATCACGGCTAAAAACATATCTTTTTAAACTTGCCTTTTCTACCAGTTAAATGCTGGCTTGCTTGCAGTGACCTATTGACCTATTGTATTAAATTCTCTGCTATCTTTCCATTATTGGTGTCTTTTATCATGGTGGTACAGTCTTATCTTGCTATAACCTATGTGCTGCAGTTTACTCTTATTGGTGGCTTTTATCTGTGAACATAATCCGTTACCTTTATGTATTTGATATTAATGTGTGAACTGTTTTATTTTTTATTGTTTTATGTAAAGCACTTTGGTATGCCCAAGGCTTTTAAATGTGCTCTATAAATAAAGATTGTTGTTGTTGTTGTTAATCGAATCGCCGCAGTGTGACAGCGAGCTGATAAAGGGAAGCACTGCGTACCTGTCCCAGCCTTCCTCAGACGGCAGGTATCACGTGTTCGGCCGGCCTCTGTACGTCTGCCTGATTGTCTGAATCACCTCTGAAGCCCAGCTCTGGAGGAACTATCACAGGGCAGGACGGCTTTAGTTTAATAATGACCCGAGCAGCCGGGTCCGCTTCATGGATTTAAGATTGAGGGTTTTCCCTGGATGGCGATCGTGGATCAGTAGAACTGAGTGGGATTAAATCATGGAGCACCGTGGACTCAGTGGGAAATCATCATTTCATTCAAACTGCTTCATTAATGTCTCCATGTTTGTTTGTGCGTCCTCCAGAGACACAATCATGAGCGGCCACGAGGACACAGCAAAAAGAGAAAGAGGGCGGGGCATCTTCCTCAGCGCTCACCGCTGCCCTGAAGTCGACGTGCTGCCTCATCAAACTGCTGAGGCACAAATCCTTCCACGCTGTTCTCCAGTTCCTGCAGACAAGAGCTCTGAGTTCACCTGCACAGGTGAGAGCGAGCCAGATTACCTGGACTTCTGCTCCACCCATCGCTCCGAGGTAGATGAGGAAGAGGAAGACGAAGGGAGTGTCAGCGACTGGTCGGAGGAAGATCTCTCACTCCACTTCTCTCCCTCTGTCCTCATCCAATCAGACGATGAAACGTCTGATCCAGAGAGTGGCTTTGAGTGTGTTGACATCACCATAGAGACACAGGTGAGCGATCATCATCATCAGCTGGTTAGATGAACGTACGTGTGGGGCCTAGTTTCATCTTTACCAGCAGCGTTTGTTTCCTGTCGTCCAGGTGAAAGGTCAGGATGCGGAGGGGCTAAAGATGGTGCCTAAACGGCAGATTCACCTGAAGAAGAAGAAGAAGGACGGCGAGGATGGCGCTGAACAGGTAAACACTGATAAACTACAGGTATGTCTTCTGCCAGTTTAACTGTTTGCTCACCTGTTGGTCTACCTGTCCAGGTGATACTGAAGGATGTTCCTGCTGAGGGCAGAGGAATTAACAATAATACGTCAGCTAATGAGCTGCTGTGTCCCACTACTCGATCACGGCCTGAACTGTTACTACGGCAACACAGTATGCCCACCTCCTTTCACGCCACCTCAAATACTAGCAGTGATGCTGAGAGCTACGGGGTCTACAAGGGCCTGATTGCAGGGGCTGGCCAAGGTAACAGCACGTCTACCTGTCAACAAGCTCCCTGTTTCTGTCAGTAAGGACCGCCCACCCGCCACCCTGGGGAGCACTGAAAAAATAAACTGTTATTGATCATATTCACTGGTTCAGGTTATCAGTTTGGACAAAAGCAGAGAGGGATGATCACAGGATCCTTTCCATGATGAAGAGAAACTAGTTTGTATCCACCAATCAGATCCCTGAACAGAGGGATGCATGTATTTAATCAGGAAGTGACAGGAAGTAAACACTCCCACTCAGCTGATTTGTGTCATTAGCTAACGGCATGCTGGCTTCGGTTGGCGAACGCAGAAAGCAAAAACAGCCCCGATGCTGAAATGTTGGGACACTGTGTGAAATGCAACAACTTACAAATCTCATTAACACACATTTTATACACAAAAGAACAAAAAATAAACACTCAGCTGTGTAGACTCCAGCAGAGTGGAGATGTCTTTGTACCCGACCATGTCTGACCTGATAAGCTCTGAAATCTCTGACTGTCTCTGTTTAGTACGCCTTACTCTTCCAGCCTTTGTTGCTCCATCCCAACTTTTTTGGAACTGGGGTTGTAGTTCGCACATGAAATACGAGGGGGGGCAGGGGGGCGCTTTCTTTGCTGAGCTGTGCACTGATTACACACATCTGAATAGACTCAAGCTGATACCACGCTGGTGTGATTGCTGTGCCGTGGGTTGCCATAGCAGAGAGGCCTGAGTGTCAAATAACAGTCTCACACACTGCTACATAGTTCCCTGCAAACTGCAGAAAATCTCAGAAACTAGAACTTAGCTCGAACCCGTTGGTCCTCCAACCTAACCCTAACCTCAGAAGAAAACCTCTAAGAAAATAATTTAATATTCTGATTTTCAGTGGATAAAACTTCAATCACCGGGTAGCACAGCATGATATTGGATCACAGCCCGTCAGACTTCACGACTTCCACACTACAACTAAATGTGGTGTTTCCAGAGTGTCTGACTGTGTCTAACGAGAGCTTTCCTTTCGCATCAGTCCTTTATTTATGCAGGTAAAAGTCTCATTGAGACTACAGTCTCGTTTTCAAGTACAGACATGAAGTCATGGCCTTGAGTTAAATGATGGTAGGATATGATTTACAAGGATTTTTGCATGATTGAGATCCCTGATTCACAATAGACGCGACACGTGCTTCACTGAGGATGCAGCTCAAAGTTTGTGTTCTGCCTGTACTGCATCATTGTCGGGGTCTTCATGAGTATACATGCCCGCTCCCTGACGTTCTGCATTTCTATTGGTTGCATGAAGAAAACAGTTAATGTGCGCCGCAAGCCATGAAAACCAAAGCTTCAAATGCTGCCTCAACATGTCTGTCGAAGAGGTGCAACTCTACTACTGAGTATTATTATTATTAATACACGTCTTTGTTTTTGTTCTATTGATGATGAAAGACGAAGAATCTGAGTTTGATGAAGTTTCTGATGGTTTCAGGGCTCCTGATTGGAGGAAACTCTCAGCGTCTTCAGAAGTCGTTCTCTCTGGATGAAACCAAAACAAAGATGGCATCCTGCCTCATTAAGAACGTGCTGTCGAAAAAGATGCAGGTGGAACAGAAAAACCTGAAGAAGAACGCGGAGGTATCACCTGTCCTGCCTCTGGGTCATCAGACAGGAGGAGGCGGGGTCAGAGCTCCGGTTCACGTGGTGAGAGACGTGAGGAGTTTAGTTAAACACTCATACGGCCACTCATTCACCACATCAGCCGCGTCACAGGACAACAAGTCAACAAGCTGCAAAGCAGTTGGCCAAGAGGATAGCCCTATGCCCACTTACCAGCAGGCTGTGGGGGTCAAAGGTCACTTCTCCAAGGTTGCTGTGTCTTTCAGCCAATCACAAGACAAGAAGCAAAGTAAATCATCCAGACAGCCGATGGCACAGCAGAGACGAGGAAGTGAGCCAATTATCAGCAAAGGTTTAGACCACTTAGACCCACCCACTTTGAAGCCCAACCCATCAGTGAGAGCTGTGACTCCACCTTCCCACCAGGGCACCTGGCCACTGCTCAGTGCTCAGGAACAGAGCTCCATCCTGGGTGTGTCCTCTCCGTCTGCCCCTGGCTCCTCCCAGCACCTCCTGCAGATCCCCTTCCCCAGCAGCCTGCACCCTCACCTGGGGAAGGCTGGCTATGTCCACACCCCTTTGAGCTACATCCAGACCCAGCAGTCCACACCTGGTGCAAGCATCCACCTGCCCTTTAGGTCCGAGGAGTTCCCGAACCGGCAAACTGGAAACTTTTCTGAACAAGTGGACCCGACCAAAACACAACGAGAGCGAGAGGGTCAGAGCGGGACAGCAACGCTTCCGAGCCAGAACCAACAAGAGCTTCAGCAGCAGCGCCTGCATCCACAGCCGATTCTGTGCAGCGTTCCCAGTCTCTTACCTGCACAGGTATCTGGGGACTTCCTTGTCGATGTGTTGGGCTCTGCTGCAGCACCTGGACCCTTCTTCAGAGTTCCCGCCCCCTGTCAACTGATGTTAGACCCTAAAAGTGGGCAGTTCTTCTATGCTGACACGTCCCTGCAG